>NC_034591.1:6228819-6240612 GCF_900095145.1 Mus pahari
ACACACACACACACACACACACACACACACACACACACACACACACACACACACAAGCAACAAATGGTATTTTCTTGAAGGCAGAAAGAGCTGTTCTTCTCATCTGTCTCCCAAATCTGAGCAGAGAAAAGTTGGAAGAGTGAAGATGGATGGTAGAGGAAAGGAGGGAGAGTTAATTTCTCACTTCCTTAAACTTGAAACCAAGCACCAGACCCATCTTAAATAAGATCAGTGCCAGGTGGAGTCCTATCACCTTCCCTGAAGGGGAATACTCAAGAACTGAGATGTTGCAATTTTATTAACCCTGTAGGGAACTGCTTCTAATACCCTCCCTAAAACATAAGCAACAGAGGGGAGAGGCAGAGTCTACACACTCTGGAAGGAAACATGAGGACACCAGACTTAGTCTTGGATATCAATGCCAAGGTTTTCTACATGGAACCCAAGAATTGGCAAAAATCTAAAGGCTGGTACCTATAAGAGTTTGCAGGCAGCCCCTAAACCTACCCCTATGTTAGTTAGTACTATCTTGGTTGTCAAGAATTGCCTTACTATTCATTCCCATTGGGTCCTGGGAGCCTCATATTTCTCTTGTGTCTCGGACGCTCCGGTGGCTATCCCCAGTTCTGCATATCCCCTGCTACCTATTTTGATTCTATTTCCTGACCTCTGTACCTCTTTCACATCTCCTCCAGATTCTGATACCGCCACCCTTATTTCCTCCTTCTCTTCCCTCCTTCCTGTACTCCTCTTCTTCCATATCCCACAATTGTCTATTAAGAATTTTGGCTAGAGAGATGGCTCAGTGGTTAAGAGCACTGGCTGATCTTGCTGAGGGCCTCAGTTCAGTTCCCAGCATCCATGTAGTACCTCACAGCTCCAGTCCAAAAGGATATGATGCCCTCTTCTGGCCTTCACATGTACTATACCCATGAGCATAGTACATATGCATGCATACAGGCAAAATGCTCATACACATAAACAAAAAAAGAATTTTGTCGGAATTTTGATGCTGATTGCATTAAATCTGTAGATTGCTTTTGATGAGATGGCCATTTTTTCTATATTTATCCTTCCAATTCATTTATAAATTTCTTCCCTGACCAAGTTATCATTTAGTAGATAGTTGTTCAGCTTCCATGTGTATGTGGACTTTCTGTTGTTTTTGTTGTTATTGAAGATGAGTCTTAGTCCATGGTGGTCCGATAGAATACATGGGATTAATTCAATGTTCTTACATCTGTTGAGGCTTTTTTTGTGTCTGAGAATTTGGTTGATTTTTGAGAAGGTACCATGAGATGCTGAGAAGAAAGTATATTCTTTTGTTTTAAGGTAAAATGTTCTATAGATATCTCTTAAATACAGTTGGTTTATAACTTCTTTTAATTTCACTGTGTCTCTATTTACTTTCTCTTTCCATGATCTGCCCATTGATGAGAGTGGGGTGTTTAAAGCTCCTACTATTATTGTGTTATATTCAATGTGTGTTTTGAGTTGTAGTAGCATTTCTTTTACAAATGTGGGTGCCCTTGCATTTGGAGCATAGATGGTCAGAACTGAGAGATCATCCTGGTGGATTTTTCCTTTGATAAGTATATAGTGACCTTCCCCATTTTTTAAAATAACTTTTGGTTGAAAATCTATTTTGTTGGGTACAAAAAAAATCTATTTTGTTAAAATGGCTACTCCAGCTTGTTTCTTGGGACCATTTGCTTGGAAAAATTTTTCCCATACTTTAACTGTGAGGGAATGTCTGTCCTTGACTCTGAGGTGTGTTTCCTGTATGTAGCAAGATGCTGGATCCTGCTTCATGTCTAGTCTGTTAGCCTATGTCTTTTTATTGGGGAATTGAGTTCATTGACGTTGAGAGATATTAGGAACCAATGATCATTGCTTTCTGTTATTTTTGTTGTTAGAGCTGGAATTACATTTGTGTTTCTCTTCTTTGGAGTTTGTTGTAAAAAGATTAATTTCTTGATTTTTCTTAGGTGTAGTTTCCCTCCTTGTGTTGGAATTTTCCATTATCCTCTGTAGGGTTGGAATAGTAGAAACATATTATTTACATTTGCTTTTGCCTTGGAAAACTTTGGTTTCTCCATCTATGTTAATTGCAAGTTTTCTTGGGTGTAGTAGCCTGAGCTGTTAGTTTTGATCTATTAGGGTCTGTATGACTTCTGTCCAGGATCTCCTGTCTTTTAGAGTCTCTGGTGAGAAGTCTGGTGTAATTCTGATAGGTCTGTCTTTATATGCTGCTTGACCTTTTTCCCTTACTGCATTCAATATTCTTTCTTTTTTCCGTGCATTTGGTGTTTTAATTATTATTATTACGAGAGGAATTTCTTTTCTGGTCTCATCTGTTTGGTCTTTTATAGGTTTCTTATATGTTTATGGGCATTTCTTTAGGATAGGAAAGTTTTCTTCTATTATTTGTTGAAGATGTTTGCTGGCCCTTTGGGTTGGGAATCTTCACTCTCTTCTATACCTATTATTCTCAATGTAAGTGTTTTCATTGTGTGCTGGATTTCTTGAATGCGTTGAGATAGGAGCTTTCTGCTTTTTGTATTTTCCTTGACTGCTGTTTCTATGTCTTGTCTTGTAACTGCCACTGAGATTCTTGCTTCTATCTCTTGTATTCTGTTGGTAATGCATCTGTGACTCCTGTTCTCTTTCCTAGGTTTTCCATCTCTAGGTGTACTTCTTGGTGGTGGGGAGTGTCTGGTTGGTTGATATAGCTATGGTGATGCAAACCCTTTCAGCTCTTATAATCCTTTCCCTAACTCCTCCATTGTTGTCCGTATGCTCAATCCAGTGGTTTGCTGCAAGCATCTGCATCTGTATTTATCAAGCTCTAGCAGGACCTCTCAGCTGACAGCTATATCAAGCTTCTTTCAGCAAGCACTACTTGGCATCAACAATAGTGTCTAGTTTTGGTGGCTGCATATGGGATGACTTCCCAGGTGGGGGACTTTCTGTGTTGCCTTTCCTTCAGTCTCTGCTCCATTCTTTATCCCTGCATTTCCTTTAGGCAGGATCAATTCTGGGTTAAAATTTTTGAGATGGGTGGGTAACTCCATCCCTCAACCAGGGGCCTTGCCTAACCTCTGGATATGGTCTGTACAGGTTCTCCTTCACCTTTGTTGGGTATTTCAGCTAATTTCATCCCCATTGTGTCCTGGGAGCCTCTTGCTTTCCTGGCATTTGGAACTTTCTGTTGGCTACCCCAGTTTCCCATCACCCATTACTACATACCTCTGTTCAATTTCCTGACATTTTATACATCTTCGGTCTCCTCCCATTCATGATCCTGCCTTCCCCCCTTCCCATCTGCCTTCTCTCTCCCTCCCAAGTCTGTGAACATACTAGAGCATGTGTCCTTGTTATATGTTGGAGCATCTTTTGGGAATATGCCAAGGAGTGGTGTAGCTGGGTCCTCAGGTAGTATTATATACTTAACTTAAACTTAAACTCTGATGGGCTGGTCATAATAATAGCAGCATCTTTAAAAACTACAAATACCCAATCATATATAGATAAACAATTTATAACTTAATTATGTAGAACACATAAAGCAAAAAATACAATACAAAGAACAATGAATATAATATAATTATAGTCAACAATAGCAATAAATATAATTAACACAATAATATTGAGAAACAGAATCCAGGTGTGAAGGAACAGGTGTGATTCAATAGTCTTTTATAGAAAAAGTTTCAAAGCTATCAAAATAAGTTGACTTTATAAATAAATAAATTACAAAATTCAGGGCAGTGACTACTTCTTGCTAGCAGTTGGTAGCAGAAGAGAGAGACAAGGATTGCAGTGATATATATATATATATATATATATATATATATATATATTGCTGTATATGAGAATGAATACATTAAAATGTAACTTAATTTTTCTCTTGTGAGTGTGAATCAGGACCTTAAGCTCTTGGTGTTCTAGCACCATGCTTGTCTGCTTCTGCCATGATGATCATGGAAAAATCTTTGAGAGCTATAAGCAAGCTCCCCCATACCCTACCCCATCCCTGCCCATTAAATGCTTTCTTTTATAAGAGTGGTCTTGATTGTGGTGTCTCTTCACAGTAGTAGAATAGGGACTAAGACATAGGTATGTACACATATTATATTGTAATGTACACAAACATATGTAGGAAATAAGATAAAGGAAGCATCATTTTTCTCCCCTTAAAGGTAAAACTTCCTAAAAGCACTGAATGTATACACAGGTTTAGGTTTCTCTTGAATTGGTGACTGTGGTTCTGAGAAGACTGACATAAATTTTAATTATTTTTACTTCTAACACATTTAGCTATTTCCTAAGCTTTATTCTTTATTGTAATATTTAAAGATTAATTTTTAGGTACTCTAATAATCCCAATGGTATGTATAGTTTCAGGATAGCATGAAAATTCTCTGTGAAAAATTACGTATTCCTACCTTTAGCATTATTTTACAATTCTTGACTCATGCTCATGAAAATTTCAATGAAAGATGAAGACTTAGAACGTATGTCATATTTCAATGACTATAAAAAAATAACTATATATACTCCAATTTAGTGATCCCCAAATCTTACTATAGAAGATGTAGTAACTTAATATCTTCCAGATTTCCCTGCCTAGTCATATGCTAACTTGACACTAGCTAAAGTTATCCCAAAAGAGGGATTCTCAATTGAGAAAATGCTTGCATAGGTGCCAACTGTAGGCCATTTTATTGATTAGTGATTTATGGGGAGGGCTCAGACCATTGTGGATGGTACTTTCTCTGTGCTGGTGGTGCTGGGTTCAATAAGAAAGCAGACTGAGCAAGCCACAATGAGCAAGCTAGTAAAAGCACCCTCTTTACCAACTCCTGCCTCAAGTTACCTGTCTAGTTTGAGTTCCTGCCCTGACTTTCTTTAATGATGGACTATAATGTGGAAGTGTTAGCCAAGTGTAAACCCTTCCCTTCTCAACTTGCTTTTTGGTCATAGTGTTTCATCACAGGAATAGAAACTCCAATTAATTCACAAATTTTATAATGTAAAAGTGCATAACTATATTAAAAATAAAAGTACTTCATTATTAGTACAAATGCAAAGGAAATAAAACTGCATACTTGCTATATTTTAGAAGATACTTTTTTTTACATACAGGTTAACCATGCAGAGATGATATGTAGCATTAGGTATTAGAACAAACGTGTAATATTTGATTCAGCTTTAATCTACTGTCTTGGGTTTTTTCTATTAAGCCATGGTACACTATAGATACTGATTTTTTTATTTAGATGGTGCTTTCTGTCTTTATATATTTCAATGTTTAAATTTGATTAAAAATGCTTATTGAGTATTTGGTGGGTGAGGTTATCATTACTACTGCATTGGCATTTTTAGTGATGCGGTTAAGAAAAATACAGAGACATTTAGACCTGCAAAATATAAAAATGTTTTTTATGAATAAAATGCAAGCAATGCTATTTTCCCAAATATTAAGACTTTTGGCACATGCTTTCAATGTTTCTGGAAACAAGGAAGATAATTTTCACTGCAGCTTTTGTATTTAACTAGCACAGTTTAATATATATCATGGCAAAGCCTAAGGGAAAGGCTGCCATTTGGGTTCAGAGCTGTCAGTCATCTATCCAGGCTTCAGAAGTGTCTGTCTTTGTTCCACAAGAGGCTTACTGAAAGCATGGCACGCTGTGTCAACTCCAGGCAAATCCTTTATCAGCACATCCTTTTGAAACTGTCATTGAACTGCAAGGACCTAAGGAGTGATAAGCATTAATAAAACCCTGTCCCTTTTATCCCTTCCGCCGTTCAGATTTATTGCTGGATTCTTTATCAAAACTTGGGTTTTAAAGTCGAGACAAATGCAATTCTTACCTTCAAAAGTACTGCTTAACCCAGCTTGTAGTGAGATGTGTTGGTTTTTTAAATTTTTTTATTTCTCAAAATAATCAATATTTTCCTGTAAGTGGCATTGAGCTGTAATTGGAAAGATCCTGTATCATTTGTTAAAAATATCCTTTATTAAACAGACTATAAAGAAGTGGTTGAGAAGTAGCTAAGTTGTAACTCTATATTATAGGCAAAATTGCCTTTTATATTTGAAAAGCACATGCATATACACATTTGTGGTCACACTAATAGTAAGTAAAAGTAAATTGTGAAGTGTTTATGGATGATGCTTAAACAGATAGAAATGTTTTTTTAATTATTTTGTCACATGAGAATTTCAGCATTGTAGCTTCTTTATTTCAATATCTCTATGTTCTAAATGCCTCAAATATAATAGACATTCAAATGATTGTATACGTATCCATGTATATATATATACATGCACCATATATATATGAAAAATAGAATAATATCATTTGCTTTGCAAATTTATGAAACATTGAAGATTTGGTTTGATATAATTACTTCCAAGTTTCAATTGTTCTTAAAATGTTATAAAATAATACTAAAATATATCATTAATATATTTTCTCATATCTAGTGTTTACATATGAAACATTAATTATACATAATTATAAAGAAGATAATTATATTAACCATTATACAATTGTGGTGGATAGCAGATTATTCATTAGCTGGAAGACCCACCATCCAGTTGTATATTTTATTTCCAAATACCCATTCAGTTTTCACTGAATAAGTCTAAGGATTAAGATTTTGAACTCTCTTGTTTCTAACTTATATGACAAGTTATTCAAATAGAAGTCAGAATATGCTGTGATTTTAGTAGGCTTTGAAAGATAAATTATGTATGCTCAGTGTTTATACAAGTTTACCTCTGTGTGCTTTGGAGTCATTTTTTTCCCCACATGCCACTTTTATGGATTCTCCAGGAGTTTCACATTATGCACTACAATCACAATTCCTTCTCAGTTTCTACGTGTCCGTACCTCTCCTGTGACCTCCTGCCTCCAAAAGAAGAAATAAAAATAAGAGGAAAGAAAAGCAAAACAGAAAACCAAACCCCCAAAAGAAGTACACTTTGTGATATTGATATACTCAGTGGTACGTTGTCAAACTCTCCTGCTCCTTAAATAGAACTGTGTCCTTTCCAGGCCCCACCCGCACATCAGAAGCCATCAACTGTAGAGAGCTGCTCTTCGGCATCTCTGTTACAAGTTTAAAGAGTTCTCTTCTGTGATTTCTTATGTAGGCTCTTATTTTTTGGTTGTTGTTGTGGTAGTGGGTTTTTAGGGGGAATGGGTAGGGATTGTCACAGATACTTTCCATATCTCTCAACTGTTTGTCTGCAATCATCAATACCATAGAAAAAGTAGTTTCTTTGCTCTTCACAATCATTAGAAGCATGGAAAATGAGCCTGTAAATGAGTTCTGGTGACCACACCAACCATGACCATGGACCCAGACAAGGCCCTTGGAAGCTCCCCAGATCACAGACATGAGCATGGACCCTGGCGGCAGCACAGCCAACAGACAATCAACTCGGATTCTGGTTGCCCCATGGCTCTTGGTGGTAACAAGGACCATCGATATCAACAGAGACGCCCCCTTCAGGTGCAGTCAGGCCTTGGACTCGCATGTGACCCTCAGTGGCATTATGAGTGCGGACATCACCATGACCCAGGTGGTATTACAGGCCATTGAAATCAGTGTGTTCCTCAGCAGCAGCATGGATTCAGGTTTCGGCACAGATTACAGACATTTGCATAGTCCTCAGTGGTAATGTGTGCCACAAACATCATCCTGGTCCCAAGCTGGTCAAAACCAAGTAGGGAGCAGGCAACCATGGACATGGCTGGCTTGCCCAGATGCTGGATTTTCTGTTGGGTGCCCAATCCAGGACTTTGGAATCATCTTTTCCTTCCAGTTTTCAGTCTGTATGAGGGGTGGTTGGGGAGATATGTGTGTAATTTGTAAGCATTTTTGTTACTGAAACAGGACTGTTTCATTTATTTGTAAGTAATCCTAAGACAGTGAACTCACCAGGATCCTGCCCAATTTAGAGGGCAGCTATGACAGTCAGGAAGTTTCTGCTCCCAGGCAATTGATTTCTGCTATTATGTCTGTGTGAATATAGTGGATCCAGTATGATTCAGGGTTCTGTGAGCCTGGTAAGTTTCCTGAGGTTCCTGAGACTGACAAGATGAGTTTTCTCAGCTTTAGGTGACCCCCCCCCCCCTTGAGTCTCCAGCAAGGGATGTTTCAGTTAATAGGAAATGGCTCCACAGCAGCAATTGTCTCACTTAATTATCTCCTTAATTCCTCATCATGTCCATCAGAAAAAAAATTGGAATTTGTTGAGAATATATTTTCCAATGCTGTCATTCAGTTTAGAAATATGGACCACTCTCAAATCATCTTACAAGACTTCAGCATATACTCACTGTTTACCTGCTTGTTCCTTGTTAAATAAGTTAAGAGATGGATAAGACTATTGAACACTTCACTCACTCAGTAGCACTATAGGACGGCTGTATACATGAGCATGTAATAATATGTACAAGACTCTACAAGATAAAGCTAAAAAAAAAAAAAATACAAGCATGCATTAGGGAGAGATTCATTAAGCCCTATTCCTAACTGAAGAGCCATGGGAATTTATCATTGATGAATAAAGGGAGAATCAACAGGTTTCAGGGATGTACTTCCTGAGAGTCTACCCATCTTCTAGTTTAGAGCCTAGCACTTACATACATACAGCCAACACTGAGTGAACTCGGTAGGTTTGATAAAATATAACAGGAAATTGGGAAGGAATAGTGATTGGGAAATAAACATAATTAGAAGGAAAGGAATGGGGTATAGATTAGATGAAACATACTACCTGCATGTGTGAAATTCTTTAACAATAAAAAGAAAAATCAAATGAAGAAGCAGGAGAGTTCTATCACCCACCTCTCATGTTTCTGTTCTTTTGTTGCATACCCTTTCCTCACACCTTTCTAAGAAACCACTGACCTGATGTTATTATTACGGTTCTAACTTTTCTAGAGTTTCCCATTAAACATGACTTAATTAAGGACCACAAGGGTTCCTGTCTTTGGTCTTTATTCTGAATGTTCTTCCGTTCTCCATGCAATGATGTATTTTTACTTTGTTTTCCTGAATTATAAACTTACATCTTCTGAGTGTTATCATTTGTTTATCTATTTGGCCTTATTTTTGGTTTGTTACTATTACAGATAATAGTTCCATGAACATTCCCATTCAAGTTTTTATGTGTAAATGTATTTTCATACCTCTTCAGTAAATATTTAGATGTATAACTGCTGGGATGTGTCCTATGTTCATATTTAACTTTGTAAGACACGGCCACAGTGCTTTGTGATGTGCATATATCATTTTGTCTTCTCAGTAGCAATGCTGGGAGATTCCACTTGCTCTGCAGCAGGATTTCTCAGCAGCATTTCTCGTGACATTTTGTGCTGAAAAATTGTTTGTTGTGTAAACTTCCCTGTGCATTTTATGTGAGTCACAGCATCTTTGTGTTCTCACATTGTAAACGGCAAGCAGGCCTCTCTCCACTTACAGCAGGAATTGCTTTCAGACAATGCCACATATTCCCCAGAGGCAACAGTTTTCCCAAGGCAAAGACTATTGTTCTTCATTATTACTAAGTATGAGGTCATTCATAATTAGACTTCACAGCAGTTTAATTTTTACCAGTTACGTGTGGGAAGAGTAATGTATGGGAAGAGTAATGTATCATTCTGCTGTTTGCCACAATGTGGGTCTTGCTTACAGAATGCTGTTTTTGGGAGACAGTTGGCAATTTTAAGAAGTATGGTCTAGAGGAAGGTGTTTAGATCATAAAGGCCAAATCTTCACATCAAAAGCTTGTACCATAGTGAAGCACTTTATAGGCACACACCATTTAATGTTTGTGACCAGTTTCTGTCACTCCTGTCAGGAATGCTGTAAATACAGAGCAAAGGAAAACAAGAGTAACTTTTTATTTACCACAGCTATGCAGAAGTAACTATTGAAATGGAAACAAAAACCTTAGGGGCTTCTGTGCTGAGAGAGGGTGCCAATGGAGCAACTGGTGAGTGTCCCAGGTCTAAGTACCCAGAAGGCTTCTGGGTACCTGAGTTGAAGATGAAGGGTTTAAGGTATCAGCAAGTGACTGATGGGATTGACAAGGCCATGCCTCCTGATGCCAACAGGACATGAAGGCTGAAGTTGGATGTCTCTGGAATTAATCTGCTGCCTATAGTTGATCGCTGATTCCTGGAGCCTGGAAAACTCCCTGCCTGAAGCAGAAGCCTTAGTCTCACCCTCTCCTGTGAGCTCCTTCAGGAGGGAGAAGCCTCAGGCTCAGGCAATCTGGGGGTGAAATCCTCAGGCAGAACCAGGAGTCTTGCACTGAATTATTACTTTTTCACTCCTGCAAGTTCCAGTGGGTGGGTGGGTGGGGGGCAGGGAAGTTACTGCCTCAGACCCTGCTGCATTTAGTGAGAAACCAGCTGGGCCTTGACTGGCTAAAGGTAGTGTACAATAATGAGGTGAGCTTTAGGACCAATCAGGGAGGAGCTGTCAAACTCCTAAAAAGTTTCTGATTGTTCACAATTGTGGTAATCTTTGCAGGCTTCCACCTGCCATTCATGACTTGGTGTTACCAGGTCTCTGAGAAGTCCATGGAAAAGCAAGCACTTCCATGAAGTTCATGTTTGTATTTCTTTTGTAGATTCTGTTCTTGTTTGGACAGCTATTGACAGCCCATTTACTGCTCTTAGGGCTTGAGGACTTTGCCATGTCAGACAGGGCCAGAGCAGGTGGAAGATTGGCCGTCAGCCATTCTAACTACCTTTATTAGCAGTGTCTTCCTTCTCTGCTGCTCTCCATCCATGATTAAACAGCATCACCTTGCCACCTATTCTCAACCACTGTAACAGGGGCTTCAGAGTCTGCCTTGATTAGAAACACTGGCTTTCCTTCCCTTGTGTGCACAAAGCACCTAACAGATGATGAAATAGAAGATAATAGCGTGATATCTTCCCTTTCATAGTGACTTTGCCATCTTTTCTTTCTTGAAACTTTGGGTCAGAATTCTGTGTGTTAACCACTTAGTGACTATTTGTCTGACACTGGTAATCCTTCCCTTTCAAGGGTGATCTTTATAAACAACAGATTGTCTTTTCTTTTTAAATGTTGGAAAAATAATGAATAATAGCTTTTAAATATATTTTTTGTAGTGGCTACATGTTAAAGTGCTAAAATTGCACATATTTGTATAAATAAAATACATAATTAAATTTTATTTTTATTTTAATGTGCAGACACTTTGGGAAAAAGGGACTGATGGCTGAGTCCTTCTTTCTGATGTGGTAGTGAACGTTCGAACATCATACAGAGAAGGGACAAGGCAAGTGTCAGGCGGTTGCATGATACCAACATTGGCCAGGCCAGTTCTGTCAGGGGGGGTTAGCTTATCATTTATCATGTTGAGCCATGTTGATGAAAAGAAGGTTGCTATTATATCATGGGTGTGGGAGATCGGGGGGATCTCTTTGATTTTTAGTACCTGAAATGTGAATCTACTTCTTTTGCTATTAATATCATTTAATACAAATATTATATATTTTCCATTCTTTTATTAAAATTTATTTATTATTATTTTCTTTATTTATACTTCAAATGCTAACCCGAAAGTTCCCTATACCCCACCCAACCCCTGCTCACCTACCCACCTACTCCCACTACTTGGCCCTGGCCTTCCCCTGTGCTGGGTCATATAAAGTTTACAAGACCAAGGAGCCTCTTTTCCCAATTATGGCTGATTAGGCCATCTTCTGCTACATATGCAGCTAGAGACTC
>NC_034591.1:6244817-6249899 GCF_900095145.1 Mus pahari
TTTTTTTTTTTTTTTTTTTTGCTTTCCAAAGCTTTCATTTTTGTTAGTATATTTTGCCTGTTTGTAAACTAGTATTTTAAAAGTAATTAACTTATTTATTTACTTTACATTCCAACCACAGTTTCTCTTCCCTTCTCTTCTCACAGTCTCCCCACCCTAGTCTACTCCCTCTCCCTTTCTGTTCACAAAAGGGGAAGCCTACAATTGATATCCACCAGCCCTGGCACATCAAGTGGCAGTAAGACTGGGCTTACCTTCTCCTGTTGAGGCTAGAAGAGGAAGCCCAGTAGCAGGAAAGGGTCTCAAAGGCAGGCAGCAGAGTAAAAGACAGCCCCTGCTCTTGCTGTTAGGAGTCCCACAGGAAGACCAAGCTGAGCAACTGTTACATATGGGCACAGGGCCTAGCATAGTCCCATGAATGCTACCTCATTGGTGGTTCAGTCTCTGTGCATCTCTATGGGTCCAGGTTAGTTGATTCTGTATGTTTTCTTGTGGTGTCCTTAACCCCCTCGAGCTCCTACAATTCTTCGTCCCTCTCTTCCAAAGAGTTCCAAGGCTCTTATCAATGTTTGCCTGTGGCTCTCTGCTTCTGTTTCTATCAGTTGCTGGTTGAAATCTTTTTGATGACAACTGTTCTATATTCCTGTCTGCAAGTATAACAGAGTTTCATTAACATTATAGGGGTAGGGTACCACTCATGGCATGGGTCTCAAGCGGGACCATCCATTGGTTGGCCATTCCTTCTATTTCTGTTCTATCTTTACTCCTCCACATTTTGTAGGCAGGACAAATTCCAGGCCAACAGTTTTGTGACTGGGTTGATGTCCCAAATCTCTCCATTGTAAGTCTTGCCTGGTTACAAGAGATGGCCAATTCAGGCTCCATATCCCCCATTGCTAGGAGACTTAGTTACAGTCACCTTCACAAATTCCTTGGAGTTTCTATTGCCCTAGATTTCTACCTTTTCCCAGAGATACCTCTTCCCCCAGATCCCAATTGCCTCTTGAAGCACTCTCTTCCTCTGTCCTCCCTGCTGTTCTCATTCCCATCCTCAACCCTGTCCAGTTCCTATCTGTCTTCCTTCCTATCCATCCATGATGTCTATTCTATTTTACCTTCTCAGTTAGGATTCAATGGCAGCCTACAGAATGGGAAAAGATACCCAATATCCAACAGAGGGTTGATATATATGAAACTAGGTATCAAACATCCAAGTAACCCAACTAAAATTAGGGTACAGATCTAAACCAAGAACTCTTGACAGAGTAGTCTTTAATGACTGTGATGCACTTAAAGAAATGTTCAGTATCCTTGGCCATCAGGGAAATGAAAATCAAAACAACTCTGAGATACCATCTTACACCCATCATAATGACTATGATCAAAAACTCAAGAGACAGTTCATATTTGTGAGGATGTGGAGCATGGTAAACACTCCTTCATTGCTGGTAGGTATGAAAACTTATACAGACACTTTGGAAATCAGTTTAGCAGTTTCTCTTAAAAATGGGCAAGATACAGCTATATATTCCTGGGTATATACCCAAATGATCCTTCACAAAAAATAAGTACCCTTACTTAACTATATTCATAACAGCTTTATTTACTATAGACAGAAACTGTAAACAACCTAGATGTCTCTCAGTCAAAAAAATGGATGAAGAAAATGTGGTACAGTTACTCAGTAGAGTGTTAATCCTCTATTAAAAACAGTGAAATCCTGAAATTTTCATATGAATGGCTGGAATTAGAAAGATCATCCTGTGTAAAGTATCCCAGACCCAGAAAGACAAACAAGGTTTGTGCTCACTTATTACTAGATATTGGCTGTAAAGGATAATTATGCTATAATCCATAGACTCAAAGATGCTAAGTAATGAGGATGGCTCAAGGAGGAGGCATGCAAATTATTTTATTAGGGCTCCAGCTGTCATTGGACAAGCTTTCATTTTTAGGAAGCAATGCTATAGACAGAAGCTCTTATGTCTTTCTGAACCTGTCCAGTTTCTTCTCCCTACTGTAAGTTGTTCTCATTTTCCTAGGCTAGATAATAACACTATCTATAGCTTGGATTCCAGTTGCAAGATGTTTGACTATCATATCTGATTTCCACAGAACTCAAGCAGACTGCAAGAGAGAATGAGCCAGAAAAAGGATGAGTCATACTGGCAAGATCAAGCTCTTTAATACAATGATTGTTTTTCCCGTTAGGTTTTTGGATGATGACTAGAAGGCTTTAGGAACTAAACTGTTATCCTTCATCAGGATGTTGAACATCTGGATGTTTAGAAATTTTGGTGGTCCTGGGGAAAGGATTACTGATTTTAGACAATGTTCTTGAAATAGTTAATATGTGGTTGAACAGGCATCTGATCAAAGCAGACAGTCTCAGTGTGAAGACAAAGATGCTGAATGCTTATTCTATTTTAGTCTTTTATCAAAACACCAGTGTTACTGGCCTCAGTAAAGAAGGATCAGTGATTTTGGACAAATATCTAAGTCTTTTTTTCCAGGTATGTCTCATGGGCTATATTTTATCATTTTACTTTACTTATTATTTCCCCTCACCTACTCAAAACTCAAGATATCGTCATCTCTTAATACATTGGTAATTATAAATAATACTGCTAATAATAAAGGGATATAAACTACCAGATTATTTTTCTAACATCAAGCTTAGGAATTTGTTAGCCTAGATGTCTGGCATTGTGAAATGGTAAGAAACTTTATCCGAAATATTCATACCGTTTTACAAACCTCCAGCAGTATCTAAGAGTTCTGTTAATGTATATTATTGCTAAGAAAGCTAAGATATATTTAAAAACTGTCATTATAACAAATGCCTACCTATGTCATGTTATTTGGTTCACATTTCCTAACTAAACTCATATTTGCTATGTGCATAACTTTTAGGGGAAAGTGAAGCTAAATGGCATATAATCCAATTTCCCTATTTTTAGTTTTGTTATTTGACTTTGGGGAATATTACCTAAAATAATGTTAGCATGTTACAAAATACTGAAGCATTTTCTTGATATTCAGCCATACATATCAGATTTAATTTTTTGTGTTCATGTGTATGTCTCTCTCAATCTGACTGTGTGTCTGTCTCTGTCTCTCTGTCTCTGTATGTACGTGTGTGTGAGTGTGTGTGTGTGTGTGTGTGTGTGTATACATATATTTGAATGTCTTCCTCTATCATCCCTGAGCTTTCGTTTTTGAGTCAGGAACTCTTTTCAAATCTGAATCTTACCAGTTCAGTAAGATAAGTTGTCAAGCAGTCTCCAGGGCTCAGCTTGTCTGAGTACCAAGTGCTAGGATCACAGACAAGCATCATTTCATCATGCCTGGCTTTTTGTATGGTTTTAGGTCTCCAAGCTTGTATAACAGGCACTTTACCAGTAAGTCATCTTATCCATCTATGTTTAAAAATCTTTACAAGGGAGGGTTAACATACATCCAAATGCACCATTTTTCTCTTCCATCCAACTCACATACACTCTTTGTGAAATAACAACTTTAAGACAAACAGCTACTCATATAATATGGTTATAATAATATCTGGGCATATATAATAATATCTGGGCATAAAATTATTTTTCCTTAAATATAACTCATCTACAGTTCACAACTATTCAAACTAACCTCTAGACAGTTTCTAAGAACTCAGATTTAAGAGCTAAAATTTGTATAAGCAATATTTTTATATGTTAAAAAGACAAACATTTGACATCAAAGTGATTTCATGTATGTATCGATGGGCAGTGGTGTGTGTGTGTGTGTGTGTGTGTGTGTGTGTGTGTGTGCGCGCGCGCGCGTGTGCGTGCGTGTATGTGTGTGTAGGGAGATGCACTTGCCTATGTGAGAGCACAGAGGGAAGAGGAGCATATTAGATACTCAGCTATGACTCCTTCTTTCTGTTTATTCCCTAGAACTGGAGTCTTTCACTAAACTTGGAGTTACAGGGGAGTCCAGCAGAGCTTAGAGATTCTCTTCTCTTTCTCCCTCATACTCCTGGGTACACATCCAGCTTTTTATGTGGGTTTCTGGGATCCGATTTTGAGTCCACATGCTTGTGCAGCAACCACTTTTACTTACTGACTGGATCTTGACTCGGAGCTTTTTTATCCTATTTTACTAATCGGTGCACAGTAGACTGGGAAAAATAGGGTTAAATTTTGAAATTTTATCTTAAAAACACATTTTACAGGTTGGGGATGTAGTTAATTAGTAGTTTGTTTGCCTTGAATTCACAAGTAAAGGCTCTGACTTTGATCCCTCATTTACTATCAGATTACTGATAAATAGGGATGAGAATAAAATATTCACTGCTGAAGCATGGCCTTCATTTTTTAACTTCTTGACAGATGATTATCATCATGGAAAGCATTTTGTAAACATACAGATGGTGACACCAGCCCAAATCTGAGCAGTCAGTGAGGTCTCTCTCCTCAGGCTATAGATTCAACGCTGTCATTCTGATCTCATAGTTTTGCATATGGCCTTGATAGATGAGCAGCATCAGCAGTTCTCTATCTTTATGATTTTATTAGGATTTGGTTTTTGTTAAACAACATCACTTTGTACTCGTGCTTGTCCAAATTCTGTTTCTATTCTTGTTTTACAGCTCAGTGCTATGGAATTAATTGACTTTCCTCACCAGTGGATACCTTTAGTGATCAAGTTAGAATATTCACAAGGTATCTTGTTTTTATGACCACCCTCCATGAATAAGGGTCTATTATAACACTTTGGGCCTTGTTTTAGATATTGTAAAATACTAATAATTTATACTAGTATAAGAACATATTCTTTCTTTTAAAAATACTATTGAATTTTTTTCATAGAATATATTCTGATAATGGATTTCTCTACCTTGACACATCCCAAATTCTCCTGATCTTAATACCCACCCAAATCCATGATCTGTCTGTTTCTTTTTAGAAAGCAAAAGAATATTGAAAACAAAAACAAAACAAGAAACAAACCAAACCAAACCAAACCAAACCAAAATAACCTAAGCAGACCAGAATAACTCTCTCTCTCTCTCTCTCTCTCTCTCTCTCTCTCTCTCTCTCTCTC
>NC_034591.1:6250083-6275507 GCF_900095145.1 Mus pahari
ATACACACACACACACACACACACACACACACACACACACACACACACACACCAACCAAAGAAACACAAAACCAACCATATGAACTCATTGAGATTGTGGTAGCATGCACAGGTAATCTCCAGGTTCATGCCAGACAGGATGCTAGTAATGAGGGGGGAAGTGGACATGGAGTAACATCTCTAAGCAAGAAACTATGTGTACATGCACTTGCAATGGGAAATTTAGTTGTCCTTAACAGAGTTTCAGTGTGTGTATAAAATATAGTTGCAAATAGGCCCCCTGGTCAGCACTATATGTTTTCTTTTAATATAAAAATTCTAGGTTATTTTTGTCTGAAATATTTAAAACAACACATTAGTGCTATAATTTATGACTGAATATTAATTGGTAAAAGAAAAAAAATCACAAGAAACAAGTATAAATTGTTAAATAATATAGAGGCATAATTTCTTTGCTGCTGTGTCATCTTTAAATGGGATTTTTGTCTGTAGTACACCTACAGAAAGCATATGGAAAATAGAGAGAATAAGTTAAAAACACAAAAGATGCAGCCTTGCCTGCAGAGGCCACACTTCTGGTAGGTGATATACATTCTACAAAGAATCCTTTCTCTTCTCACTTATATTAATGGAGGCAGAAGCTGAATATTTGGCTGTATTCAAGATTAGAGTACAAACTAATTGAATAAGTATTCTCTGGCTCAAAATCCATTCCTGTTCTTGCATTTAAAAGAAAAAAAAAACAAAAAACAAAAACTTAGGAGCACTTAGGAGCTGGTTTGTTGAAAGAAACCCTGACATTTCGTGATATTAAAATTTAATGTACTTTTGCTCAATGAACATTTTCTGCTTTTGTTCAGTTATGTCAAGGAGCTTAAAAATAACCTAGCCACTCTCATGAAATTTAACAAGTTTTATTACTCAAGAACATAAGTTTTAATTGACTGTCTGAATTCTTTCTCTTCTATGTCAAGTAACTATATAAGAAAAAAATATTCAGCCAAGGAAGTCATGTCATTGTTAATTGATGGAAGCCTGAATTCACTCTGATGATTTGATTCAGTACAACAATGCTGTCACAGCATTTCTAAGCTGGAATAGTGTATACTTATTTCTTTGTTCTGAAAATTACACCAGAATTAATCTTCTAATAAACCAATAATTGTGTGTTCACTATGATATTAAGCATGGCAACTAATGACTTTAAGTAGTGGTTGATGACACTCAAAAGCATATATTTAAGTCAGTGAAAGATGTTACTGATAAATTTTAGACAACGTTTATTTCTAAAGAAGGATTTATAGCTTACCAGAATTGTATCCAGAATAGGAATACACAAAATAAGGATTTAAGTGGTTACCTCCATGGAGAAAAATATTATAACATTAAATTACATCCAAATTCCTGTTTCCTAGTCGTTTGTCACTAAGCAGGTAAGTAAACTTAATCAATTTCTATTTTAGTTTTGAAGGATATTAGATGTATAATGACATAGTAGATTCTCAGTGATACTTGGTATCATATAGAAAAGGTATCTTTCAAAACAGTTTGTGTTAGTCTGAACTATATAAATTTTCTCATTTATAAAATGGTATAACTACTATCTGTCTCACAAATATTTAAAAGCATCAATATTTTTGCTTATGCAGCATTTCCATGAATATGGCTTCAACATTTTAAATATCTTTCATATATCAAATTCTTAAATGTACTTATAGTTTTTATTAAGAACTGTTCATTTTGGTACCTGTATACATCCTTTCCCCATATATATATATATATATATATATATATATATATATATATATATACTTGTTCATGAACATTCTTGTTCATAATTTTATGTTTTACCAGAGGTGACAGATTGTTAAAAAGAAAGACATCAATGCAATGATTTCAAATAGTGAGAACTTAATAGATATAATAAAATAATCTGATACTGATGGTGCATAATAAAAATAGTAACATAGATATTATGGATGAACTGGTGCACAAATGCCCTGAGGTATTTATAAATGAGTCTTCTTTAAGGAATAAAAAAATGTCAGTTGTCTATAGCTTAGTTTCCCAGTTTAGCATAATACTGCCCGTGAATTTAGCTGTTAACTTTTGCTTTTAATCTTCAAGCTCTAATTCTCAATGTGTGGGAGGTATGAGCTGAGTTGTTCCTTACACAATGCAATGTACAGTACATGAATTTAGACAGAAGCATCAATTTACATCAATTTGCATGCATTGTTATTACTGGATATGTATGTTAGTCCTGGTTTTACACTGAAAATATATGAACCACTTACACAAAATCATTATCTGAGTTTACTCTCTCTTAAAGTACAGGACTACTAAATGCTCTTCAGAAAATTGATAACTTTCTAAAGCATATGGGATCAGTTAAAGTAACAGAAACAATTTAGTTTTAATAGTTATCTTGTTGTTTATGTCATAAAATTGAACCCAAATTTATTACTACTTAGATTACATTAAGTCCACAGAGATATAACTGTATATCTGGTGATATGGATGTAAATGTCCATATTTCTGAGTGAAGCATATTGTGTATACTGAATAGAGAATTTCTAAAAGGATTCAGGGTATAGACAACATTATGCTTCAATATAAGCAATTTTTCTGCATCTAAATATTTTACATTATTTCTGTATGTGCATGTTAATAACATGTGTGTGAGTGTATGTGTATATGTCAGCATGTGCTCATGTATGTCTATGTAAAGACTGGACCCCAGGTGAAAACTTCAGGTATCAGTAATTCTCAGGTGCTAATCAACTTGGTTTTTGTTTGTTTGTTTGTTTGGTTGGTTTGGTTTTAGTTTTGGTTTTGGTTTGGTACGGGAGCCTCTCTCAGACCTGGATTTCATCAATAGACTGCACTCTCTGGAAGAGAAAGATGGGAATATGTTGGTCTTCATTGCCCTACCTCTGGTGTTACAAGTCTATGCCACCATGCCAGTTTTTCTTTTAAAACATAATCTCTAGGGGCCAATTTCAACGCCTCATTGTTTTTCTTCCCTTACTCTATCCTTTCCTCTTTCCCTTCCCTTTCCCTTCCTTCCTTTCCCTCCTTCTTTCCTTCTTTATTTCCTTCCTTCTTTCTTATTTTCTTTCTTTCTTTTTCCTCTCTCTCTCTCTCTCTCTCTCTCTCTCTCTCCTTTTTCTCTTTTTGTCTCTATCTCTGTTTCTCTTTCTCCATCTTTCTATATGTTTCTGACTCTCTGTCTCTCTCTTAAAATACTTATTAACTTCTGAGAAATCTATTTATTCTCAATGGAGACCCTAAAACCCAGAGGAACCAAAACAGATAGATGTTCTATATGTCTAGGAGATCATACATACCAACACAGACTACTACACTCAGCAAAATTTTCAATAACTATAAATAGACAAAGAAAAAATATGGTGTGAAAAAACCACAAACAAGAAGACATGTGGAATAAACAATCCCAAACCAACAAATCAAAGGGGGGTGGAGAACCACACAAAAATAACACAGTAACAGGAACCAACAAACATTTTTCAGTAAATACTCTTAACTTCATGGTATCATTTTTCCAATAAAAAGAAACAGACTAATAGAATGGAGACAAAACAGCATCCATCTTTCTACTTCATTGAACAAGTACAGTTTTGCATCAAGATGCACATCAGGATAAAAAGGATAGATACTCCAAAAGCAACCTAAGAAGCAAGCTGGTATAGCCATTTTAATAGATAATAAAATAGATTATAAACCAAAACTAATCAGAAGAGATAGAGAAGAATTCTACACACTCATCAAAGGAGAAACAGTTGAGAGAATGAGATTCTTAATATCTGTGTACCAAACACAAGAACACCCAAGTTTATAAAAGAAACACTAAATTAGCTTAAATAACATTGTGAGTCTCATACACTGATGATATGCAACTTCAATACTCTACTCTTGTCAATAGACAAGTTACCCAGACAGAACTAAGAATGGAAACACATAGGTTAATATAATAATAAACCTAATGGAACTTAAAGAACATTTCACCTGAACACAAAAGGATAAACCTTATTATCAGCAACCAATAGAACTTTCTTCAAAATTTACCACCTACTTGGACACAAAAAAATTCCCAACAATACAAGAAAATGGTGATAACACACCTCATTCACAGATTAAAGCTATATATTAATAACAGAAAAACAGAAAGCTTACAAATTCATGGAAATTGAACTAGTCACCAATGAATGAAAAA
The DNA here is from genome assembly GCF_900095145.1 of Mus pahari. NCBI lineage: Eukaryota > Metazoa > Chordata > Mammalia > Rodentia > Muridae > Mus > Mus pahari. The sequence goes on from NC_034591.1 coordinate 6,254,321, forward strand.
TGGGTCAAAACAAAAATTAAGAAAAAATTAAAAATTTCTAGAATTTAATAAAAATGAAAACAACATATCTAAAATTATTAGATAAAATTAAAGTAATATTAGAAGCCAAATTCACAACATTAAATGCCTACATTAAAATCTGATGAGATCTTACACTAGTAATAGCATATATGAAAGCTCTAAACAAGGAAGAAGTAATACTTCAAAGAATAGATGGCAAGAAATATACAGAGGTATAAAGTAAACAAAGTAGAAACAAAAATGTGAAAAAAATCAAAGAAACTAAAATAATGAGTTGGTCCTTTGAGAAAATCAATATGGTTTATAACCTCTTAGCCAAATTAACTAGAGTAGAGAGAGAAGATACATAATTAAGAAGATACAAAATTAGAGAGGAAAAGTGGGATGAAAAAAATCAGGTACCAAGCCAATCCAAGAATCATGAGGACATATTTTAATAACCTGTATTTCAACAAATTAGAACACCTAAAACAGAAAAATAATTTTCATATACATCATATATATTTATATATATCATATATATTTTATATATATCAAATTTATTTCATAAATATCATTCATGTATGAACTTTCACATATATATGTTATTCTATCAAATTTAAATCAAGATCAGATGAGCAATTTTAAAAGACCTCTAACTACTAGTGAAATAGAAGGAGTAATTAAAAGTCTCCCAACCAAATCAACTCAAACAAACTAAACCAAACTTAAACAGAACAACAGCCACAAAAAAAAAAAAAACAACAACTCAAAGATTTCAAAGGTGAATTAATGCCAATACTCCTCAAATTATTCCACAAAATAGAAACAGAAAGGAACATTTTTCATTTCTTTTTATGAGTCAATAGTTACTCTGATTCTCAAACAAACTGCATAAAGACCCAAAAAAGAAAACTAGATACCATTTTCCATTACAAACATAGCTGCAACAATTCTCTATAGAATTAATATAGTAAAAATGGCCATCCTACCAAAGACACTTTAAAGCTATATATACCATATTTCCAACACAATTATTCGCAAATTTTAAAAGAACAATTTTCAGCTTTATATGGAGACACAAATACCAATTTACCTAAAATAAAACTGATCAATGAAAGAACTGTGGGAGATTAAAGTAAATGTTTCTGGATATGTCAGGAGATAGACTCACATGATATTTTGCTGACAGACTCACATCGTGAGGCTGACTCCTGCAATGACACTGATGCATCTAATGTTTTACTGAGGCAAGACCTGTTGGAGGACATGTAATATTTGCAGGAAGTATAAATAAGACTCAATGTTGATGGTGATGTTGCACTTGCTTGTATAGCTAGCTTTGCAATACTTAGGTGGTCTCTCATCTTTGTCTTCACTGATCTTTGCTTCATTGAGAGAGGCACAGCAAAGAACTTCTTCTTGTGTCCCATCTGGTCCTGGTTGTTGAAAATTCAGTAGAGGCCTGGCAGTTTCTACTGGATTGTGCCACTACTGCTGATTCATATTGAGTTTTGTGACACAACTGAATTAGACTGCTGGTATCTTGATGTAAAGATATTGGAATCACTCCAAGGAACTACTTCCAAACAAGTCTACATTCTTTTGTTCTGTTTACTATGTTTTCTCTCATATCTTTGGTTTTTTTTTTGTTGTTGTTGTTTTATTTTTAGAAACTAGAAATACACACTAGAAAAAATGGCAGCATCATCAACAATGTTGTTTAGCTTCAACATTGCTGAATGAATTGGATGTCAGCATGTATAAGAATTCAAATAAATCCATACTTATTACCCCACATAAAAATCAACTACAAATGGATAAAAGATCATTTGATCTCAACCTATGACCAGATACGCTGAATATTATAGACAAAAATTTAGGGAACAACCTTTATCTCATTGACACAGGAAAAAACTTTATGAATAGAAAATTATTATAATAAACACTAATGAAAACAGTTAACAAATTGGACCTCACTACACTGACAAGCTTCTATATCACAGTGGGCATAAACACTTGAACAAAGTGGCATGCTATGCAACAGGGAAAATGTTTTATCGTCCACTAGATAGCTGATATTCAAAATATATAAGGAACTAAAAAAAAAAACCTGAACAAACTCAACACTAAAAAACCAAATAACTCAATTAAAAATTGTTTATAGATACAGAGAATGCCCTATAGTGAAAACTCAAATAACTAAGAAAACACTTGAAATATTCAACATTCTTGTGAACCTAAATTATTTTGAGATTTTCTTTTCTTTTCTTTTCTTTTCTTTTCTTTTCTTTTCTTTTCTTTTCCTTTCCTTTTCTTTTCTTTTCTTTTCTTTTCTTTTCTTTTCTTTTCTGTTTTTCTTTTAGCTCTTCTTCTTGTTTCCTTTCTTATTAGATATTTTATTTATTTACATTTCAAATGTTAACCCCTTTCCTGGCTTCCCCTCCCCCTGCTTCTATGAGGGTGCTTCCATACCCACCCACTCCTACCTTCCATCTCTGGCATCCCCCTACACTAGGAAATTGAGCCTTCACAGGACTAAGGGCCTCTCCTCCCACTGATGCCAGACAAGGCCATCCTCTGCTACATGTGCAGCTGGAGATTTTATTTTTTACTCATCAAGACTGCAAAGAGCAATAAATCTTACTGATGAGATAATTCATACTGATGAGGTTGCAGTTGAGAGTGCAAACTTGTACAGCCATTATGGAAATCAGTGTAGTATTTCTTCCAGGAACCTGAGAATCAGTGTTACTCAAGATCCAGCTATACCCAAAGGATTCTTCATCTTACTACAGAGGCATCCAATCATGTTCATTACTGCTTTATTTATAATACCTGGAAATAGGAACATCCTAGATGTCTATCAGTGAATGAAAGGTTAAAGAATATATCATATAATTACACAATAAAATATTACTTTGCCATTAAAAAATGAAATAATGAAATTTATATATACAAAGTAGATATTTCTGGTTTCTTGAACAATACAGTTGTGTCCCATGATATTTTTCTGGAAATTGTCTTGTGAGAGGGCTTCTTATGTTTGGCTGAAAACAGACACTTGAAAGGGCACATGATGATTAAAAGTAATATAAGTGGAACACTGCAAACAGTGAAAGGATGCTATTGCATTTCTGGTTTTGGCAGTCTCTGATGGTCTTCATTGGCCTCCACTTCATTCATAGAAATGTACAAAAGAATATCTTGTGGTATTGCAGATGATTCTGGCCACTTATTCATGTTTGGTGTTTACCATTGAACTGGGTTGCTATTGATCCTGACAATGAAGAGTGGAATAACCCACAAAGAACATCTTATAAATATAAACATAAACATCTTATAAACACTCTTTTCTAATTACCTTTCATTTTCCTCTACTTATGGTCAGTGAGATAGAAGGAAGGTTGAAACATTTAATAACTCCAAATAAAGTAGGTTTTGAAAAATATCTAAGCTAGGAAAAAATCATTCTGAGTGACCACCCAAAACAAATATGATACATATTCACTTATTTGTGGACGTTAGCTGTTATGATACTGTTAAGGAAGATATAATCTGTATAACCACAGAGTTTAAGTATAAGGAACTAGAGGGAAGCAATGCATCTCTAGGAATTAGAAACAGAAGAGTTATAGACAGACAAGAGGCAAAATGGAATAGGAGGGTGAAACAGAGAAGGGCATGCTAAAGGGAAGTAAGGAGGGAATAGAGGCAGGAACAGCTAAAACTAAGGACCATTTGAGTTGTATGGAAACTTAACTTAATCCAGTGAAAGCTTCCTGAAGTATATACATGTACATAGTTGATTTAAATGAAATTGTCAAATAAACAGGAAGACAGAGCCCCAGTTTGATGTCTCTCATTACCAAATAAACTTCTAGTACTGGGAATGGATGACATCTAGTTGAGTAATAAGCAATTGGATCTCATGGGAATCACCAAATAATCCAGGCTGTTGTGGAGGCTATTGGTTGCTCTCTACAAACTGACAATAAGACCATATTGGTGAAGACAATATCTATAGAACTCATTGAACCTGGAGATATTGAGCTAGTGACTATGTCTTTCACCCTACGAACTAATGGTGATATTGTAAGATACTCTGCTAGCTGCCAGAGGAGAAAGGTAAATCCTAACTCAGATACAAACCTTTTAATCTACAATGGTGGCCTGCCTGCAAAATATGCTGGTGCAATAGTGGCACAAAGGTCTTGGGCATAAACAATCCATATATAATTTGACTTAAGACCCATTGCTTGAGATGGGATCCATACTTGATACTGCTTGGGTTTACAGAAACCAGAGACAACATAGGGCAGGAGCCTAGGGAAAACAATATTGTTATGCTAAAGGAATATAGCAATAAAATGGCTCCAAATGACATTCGTCTACACACATAGACCAGTGCCTTTTTAAGCCATCACCAGAGAAGCTTTCTCCTGCAATAGATAGGAACAAATAGAGAATTCAATATCCAATGTGCAGAGAGTAAGAGACCCTGCAATACTCAGGCCTAGTTTGTATAGCTCCATCAAATTCCTCCTCCAAAGGCTTCTTTGAAAGAAGAAACAGAAAGACTATAAGGGCCATCACAGGTCCTTAACATTGTCTGCAATAGACTGAATCTGACAGCTGAGAAGAGACTCTACTATATCTAAGCCAGAAGGTAGATCCAATTGGAATCCACTTGCAAATGATTTTTTTCCAATGCATGTCTTAGCAGGGAAGCAAACTACTGTTAAGGGCAGACCCTATGCCCAGCAGTAGAATTCCTGCACCAAATGAACACAATGGTTTCATTGGAGCTTTCTTTGTCTTATAAAGTGTCAGAGCATAATAACTTTACAGGTCATTTCCATACATTGTATGAAAATTTGTGTTTTTTATGGAACTCCTATGTGGGAAACTGTGGATATCTCCATCTCTATATGTGTGTCTTGTGCCTTTGGTGCATTGCTATATTTGTCTGTTTTGTCCTATTCCATTTTTTAGTGTATCTACTTTCTGTCTGTGAATACTAGTGCTCCAATGTTATGCTATGGGAGCACATTTTGAATGTATTTAAGAACAGCACTTTTGCTTCACTGTCAATGACTTGCCACCATTTCTAACAAACTCAGAGGTTTTTCATCATTCTGGCAGATTATCAACTGGGAAGCAGTTGCTATCCCCAGGGAACATGTGACAATATACAGAGAAGGTATGATTGTCTAGTCTATTATAATATTTCTTATATCATAAGGATGCTCCTCATAACCCTTCAGTGAAAAATGTCACTCCCTACAAAAAAAACAGTTATCTCACTCGAAGTGCTTACAGTGATTTGGCTTTAGGCCCTAAATGCTTTATAATAAACATTTTTAACATTTATTATTTAAGAATTTCATGTGTGCATAAAATATGCTTTGATCAAATCTACTTTTGATTCCCTCCTCTAAAAATCCTTCTAGAAAAACAAGATTTCAATTTTTTCTCATTACTTAATACAATTTTTACATCTAGTGATCCTTGTTTTATAGTCATCTACCACTTTAGGGCATTCCTACACATGGATTCTTTCTCTCTCTCTCTCTCTCTCTCTCTCTCTCTCTCTCTCTCTCTCTCTCTCTCNCACACACACACACACACACACACACTCACAGACAGACAAAGACAGGGACACAGAGAAACAGACAGACACAGACACACCCATGCGCACACACACACACGCAATTAAACATTTTTTCTCAGATTTTCAAATGTCTTTCTCAGAAGTGTTTTTCTCAATTAAACCATCCTCTATTGAGAGAATATATATATATATATATATATATATATATATATATATATTCAACATAAATTCTAGTTAGGTAACATATCTGTGAAAAAACAAAGCAGAGAGAAGTGGTGCAACAAAATGAATGTTAAATATTATCTGTATCCAGATTATTTGGTGTTATGATAAAAACTATGATGGCGATTCAGGTAACATGAGATTCAACGATTATCAAGAAACATTCAATATGATCAAGAGAGTGCTCTTTAGCTAAGTGGATGGAACTGAAACTAAATAATAACTAAAAGGCAAATGATTTAAGAACATATATCTATCACCTGTCTGTCTGTCTGACTATCTATCATCATCATCATCTATAAATCTATAATCTACTTACCTATATATTTTCTATCTACTAATTTATCTATCATCTATCTCTCTATGCACATGTAAGTATATAACAATAATTAAGAAATAAGACCATGTTTTATAAAGACAGTAAGGAGAATGTTGACACGGAAGGGTTTGAAGGGAGGAAAAGGAAGATATACATGGTATCATTATAATTTTTTTAAAAACTCAAGATTATGTTCTTATGTCCCCAAATACTACTTATGCTTCTATGGAGGGTTTTTTATTACAAAGGTGTCTGGTTTATAAATTGGAAGCTATCTGCAATGTTGTTGGATACTGTGTAGAGCCCACTGGGGAGTGTTTGGGTACTGAGACAGAGAAATTCAATTTACTTTTTGCTTTACCTTCAAATTGAAATTTAGTTCTTGTGCACTTTTTTTCAAAAAGATATTATTAGAAATTAGTCTCTTATGTTCAGTAACTTACTTTATCAGTATCTGCATAAACTCACTGATGGAAGCACTGGCAATTTGGTTCATACCAACACTACTTTTTCCATGATTCTGCTTCCAAATTTCATGACTGTATGGGAGTAATTGAGAGTGTTAGAATAAAAATTACACACAAATGTTTAGTTGCACATGAACCTAAATTTAAGAGAAGTTACAGCAGTGATTATATAGCCAGTATCAGAAATAATTTATGTAAACTGTCATTGAAGGCATATTCCTAATTACTTTAATAGATGTAAACATCCCAAATGACTTATATTTTATAATTTTTTAGAGAAATAACATATAGTTGTAAATAAAAGTGAATAAGCAAACAATAGTCGTGAAAAGTCTATGCAAGTAGAAATTATACTTTGGATCAGGGATCTAACTACTTAACTGTTCTGGAAAAAATATCTCACAGAAACTAGGACATTTTCCCTCTTTCTGTAGGCTTCCTTTTCATTTGATTGATGGTGGTTTCTCTCTCTCTCTCTCTCTCTCTCTCTCTCTCTCTCTCTCTCTCTCTCTCTCTCTTTCTGTACAGAAGATTTTAGTTTCATGTGGTCTTCTTTTTTTAGTTTTTAAAAATTTATTTGTATGAATTCCTCTGCTATTGAAGTCCTGTCATCTCTCTTTTTTATTCTTAACAGGAACAGGAGTCCTGTTCCTATGCCAATGAGTTCAAGCATACTTTCTACTTCTTCTCTATCACTTTCAGGAGATCAGGTATAACTCCAAAGCTTTTGCATTCATTCTCCTACACATAACTATCATCACTATTTGTTGAAGATGGTGTCTTTTTCTCATGGCTTCTGCCTCAAATTGACCGGCTATGGAAACATGGGATATTATCTGTTTTCAGTCCCTTTCTATTGATCAGGCTGTTTAATTTTATGTCAACTGATTTTTATTGTTATACCTCTGTAGTACAAGATGAAATCAGTGATGGCAATACCTCTATTGTTTTGTTTTTGTTTTGTTTTGTTTTGTTTTGTTTTGTTTTGTTTTGTTTTGTTTTGTTTTGTTTTGAGACAGGGTTTCTCTGTGTAGCCCTGGCTGTCCTGGGACTCACTCTGTAGACCAGGCTGGACCTCTATTGTTTTTATTGAATATGATTGCCTCATATATCCTGGGTCTTTTGTGTTTCCATATAAAATTTAAGCTTATTTTTTTTTTAATTCTCTAAAAAAATGAACTGATACTTTTATGGCTATTATACTGAATTTACATATTTCTTTGGATAGGATTGTCTTACCTAATATTAATTCCACCAACCAATGACCAAAAGAAGGATGATCTTATCACCTTATGTTAGATTCTTCAATTCCTTTCTTCAATGTCTTAAAATTTTGACTGATAAAGTAGCCAAAGATACAAATATAATAGAGTATATATTTTGCTATTAATTTTCTATCATAATAAATAAAAGAAATGATCTGATAGCTAATAAGAAACTCTGCTTATTTATGACATCTCTTTACTGGTTCAAAACCAACTTTTTTCAACTCAGTTTAGAAAATCAATGGGGATGAAGAATTTGTAAGCACATGCATGTGTATTTTACCTGACACCAAAATGAAATAAATCAGACTGACCCAATGAGAATACTATATTTCTATACCATCAACTCATGACTCAAACAGAAAGCAAAATTTGAATTCAGATTCCCTTTCAATTCTTCTGTGAACTATCAAATTTAATGTTATGTCTGTTAGCTTCTTTAACACATTGTATAATTTTATATAGTTTATTATACAATGTGCATATTTTCATATAATAGACTTTTTAAACATAAAATATAAGGCTATTGCAAGATGTTTAATGACAAGAAATTTTATTGAGAACATATTTTTTATGTGAAAACTAATGATTTCTAGCCTGAAAATGAAGTCTATTTACACTAAGCAAGATTAGAGTGCATATTTTAAATCCAGTGTTCTAAGAATTTGTTTTATATGCAGGGATTTTATAAAACATATCTATTAGTCTACCAACCAGTAATTTTAAAAATTATGTTTGAAGTGATATTACAAATGACCTTTAATATCTTATTCCCTTTGTTTTAAAAATCTCCCTTAAAACTTGCAACAAAACCTTTACAGTATTTAGTACAAAATTGGCCTTTACCTAGATTAGAAATGTTATTAATATAATTTTTATTAGGCATACTGATTTAAAATATAATTTGAAAAGTTTTAAAGTGAGAGAGCAATTTAAATTGTCTTTCACTGTTATTCATACATGTCTTTCCTACTTGGTAAGAGGTCAGCTGGAATGTTAGTCATGAAATAAGTCTAAGAGAGACTTTATAAAAATCCCCTTCCTATGCAAATCAAAACAACCCTGAGATTCCATCTCACACCAGTCAGAATGGCTAAGATTAAAAATTCAGGTGACAGCAGATGCTGGCAAGGTTGTGGAGAAATAGGAACACTTCTCCATTGCTGGTGGGATTGCAAGCTTGTACAACCACTCTGAAAAATAAGTCTGGCGGTTCCTCAGATAATTGAACATAGTACTACCGGAGGACCCAACAATACCTCTTCTGGGCATATACCCAGAAGATCTTCCAACTGGTAATAAGGACACATGCTCCACTATGTTCATAGCAGCCTTATTTATAATAGCCAGAAGCTGGAAAGAACCCAGATGTCCCTCAATAGAGGAATGGATACAGAAAATGTGGTACATTTACACAGTGGAGTACTACTCAGCTATTAAAAACAATGAATTTATGAAATTCTTGGGCAAATGGATGTATCTGGAGGATATCATCCTTAGTGAGGTAACCCAATCACAAAAGAAGTCACTAGATATGCACTCACTGATAAGTGGATATTAGCCCAGAAACTTAGATAATCAGAAATCAATTAATATATCATGGGCATTTTACAAACCAAACAAGGCCCTTGTGATATTTGGATGTCCTCCTAAAACAAGAAATGTGTCGGACCATGATTGTGTTTAGTATTGAGTAACAACCAGAGGGCTCTGTGCTCATGTAAAGCCCTTTGGGGTACAAATAGGGACAAAGCCTCTGTCATTTTTTGAAAATCCTGAAAAACCATTGCCTTTTTCTTCTGAATCAGGCCTGCTTTATTTTCTAACTATTAGGGGACATGTTAGTTACCAGCCAATTGTCCATATACATCAGCATTCACTTATTTTAACCTTACTTCCAAAACTGCTCTGAAATCTCAGATATTATATTCGATACCAAGAATCAGCTATAAGCAGTATTGAATTGTCAGAATTGTTCTTGGAATTGTAGAAAGGACTTACAATGTTCTTTTGTGACCATCCTACCAATGAATTACTGCTCTCCCAACATTAGATTATGGAAATAAAGGACTAAAACACTCTAGAGTTTTGAAACCATCATCCTTCTTTAAGTCATTTGTGACAGTTAACAACCTGGTATATAGATAAAGACTACACAGGTACACCAGGTCAAGCATACTTATTTAATTGACTTAACAGAATTAAAAGACAATTCGATTTGTACCTGATCTTTTATTACTATTGCTTTGGTACAGAAATTTTATTTGGGTTGTCAATACATCAACGGTATATATTTTTCATTTGAATTCATGAATGCTAATTTTTAAAACTTTTTAAAATTATTTAGTAGAAGAGATTCCCTAGCTTAATTTATTCAACAAAGCTATTTCCTTCTTGTTTTTCATTTGTGAATAGAAACAGCCCATTGTTGTAGAAAATGGATGTTCATTAATCATCTTTGAACAGTTTTTTTTTTTTTTTGTGAAGGTTGATTTTGGTTGAAAAGCACACATAGGTAGGGTCCAGGTAAGGTGATGATGAACAACGCAAACAATGTGTATTGTTTATCCCAATACTGAATACATACAAAAACCATCTGAAGGCTTCAGTCTGTTTTCTGCTGGTAACATTTTACGGTTGATTAAAGCTGTCAGAACATTATTCAATTAAATGCAAAGGCAGGTCATTTAGCAATAGAGAAGTATGCACAGTCAGCCAACACACAGCACTGTAGCAGAAGGCAAGAATGCTAATTATCTGAGACACCCCCCCCAAGCATAACACTGTTGCTTTATTTTAAAGTACCAACATTAAATTTATATATGTATATTTTTATTTTAAGATTAAAAATGTCATATTAGTTTAAATTTTAAATTTTATTGTCAGAATGTAGTATAAAACAGTTATGTCTTTGGGTGATTCCTAAATTATGAAAATAAAAATAATTTAACAAATGAGATAGCAAACTTAAGCAAATCAATCTCATTGAGGTACTGCATCATGATGGAACTACAAATTACAAATTCTTAGTATATTCTTAAATTTTATTTTCTCTTAAAAACTATGTTTGGTTGCATGCTAAGAAGCTTTAAAACTTTTATCCAACATTCACATATTTAAAAGATTATAATAGTAAAATGAATTGTTCTTATAGATTCTTATTCTTGAGCCTGCAGTACACTATGATTTAGTAGACATTTTTGCATTTGCCTACTTGACACAGGGTACTGTTATTCTGTGTATACTACAGAATAACAGATTGCCTCATTATTCAGGAAAGAAACAGGGATAAGCAGAGGAGCTACATTGCCTTCTGGGAATATCGTACTGTGTGGGGAAATTTCTGGTCATAGATCATTATCTCCACCAACTATAAGATGCATTGGTAATGGAATCAATAAAGAAAACACATACTGTTTTTGAGTCACCCCTGTTCAACCAAGGCTTCCTGTGTTAGTCAGACATGGTCCTGGTCCACCCTGCACTACTACTTGGCTTTCCTGTCACAGTGCCTGAGGAAGCATACCATGGAGAGGAAGAGGTAGATGCCTTTGCCTTTCAGGAAGAAACATGCTCAGTTCATCATTAATCCTTTGTATTCAAACAAGGAATATTTCCACTGGGAGTGGATCTCTAATGCTTCTGATGCCTTGGATAAGATCTGGGATGAAAGCCTGGCAGACAGCAGCAAATAGCTGAAAATTGGCATCATCTCCAATCCCAGAAACACACTCTGACTTTGGTAGACACAGGCATTGACATGAACAAGGCTGACCTCATAAATAACTTGCAAACCAGTGCTAAGCATGACACAAATGTGTTCATGGAGGCTCTCTAGGCTGTTTCAGGCATCTTCATGATCAGACAGTTTTGTGTTGGATTCTGTTCAGCCTATCTAGTGGTAGAGAAAGCACAAAGCACAATGATCATGAACAGTATGCCTGGAAGTCTTCTGCTGGTGGATCCTCCACAGTTCAAGCAGACTATGATGAGCCTATTGAAAGGGGTAAAAAAGTGATCCTTCATCTCAAAGAAGACCAGACAGAATACTTAGGGGAGAGGAGGGCCAAAAAAGTAGTGAAGAAGCACTCACAGTCCCTAGGCTACCCTATCTCCTCTGTTTGCAGAAGGAACAAGAAAGGGAAATTAAGTGATATCATGGCAGAGAAAGGTGGGAAAGAGTAAGAAGATAAAGATGAGGAAAAGTCTAATATGGAAGATGTGAGATCAGAAGGAGAGCACTATAATGGCAAAGATAAGAAAAAGAAAACTAAAGAGAAATGTATTGATTGGGAAGTGTTGAATAAGACTAAGTTTATTTAGACCAGTAACACTGATGACATTCCTCAAAAGGAATATGGTGAATATTATAAGTGCCTCACTAATGACTGGGGAGGGCTACTTGGCAGTCAGACACTTCTCTGTAGAAGGTCAGATGGAATTTGAGCCATTGCTCTTCATTCCTTGGCAAGCCGCCTTGGACGTTTTGAGAACAACCAGAAGAACAAAATCAAACTATCTATCAGTTGTGTGTTCCTCATGGACAGCTGTGATGAACTGATAACTGAATACCTCAACTTTATCTATGATATGGTTTACTTTGAGGACCTGCCCCTGAACATTTCCTGAGAAGTGCAGCAACAGAGCAAGATCCTGAAAGTCATCTGTGAAAATACTGTGAGGAAGCTCTGTGAGCTCTTGAGTTCTTGAGCTTGATATTCATGTGGGAGTACACACATGAAGATCAAGCTGTGCATCTGCTACATATGTGGTGGGAGGGGAGCTAGGTCCAGCCCTGTGTTCTCAGGTCAGTTGACTTGTTGATCTTCCTGTGGAGCTCATATACCCTTCAGGGTCCTCAATCCTTCTTTCAACTCTTCCATAAGAGTCCTTAGCTCCACCCAATGTTTGGCTGTAAATCTCTCCATCTGTTTCAGTCAGCTTCTGGGTGGAACCTTTCAGGTGACAGATGCTAGGCTCCTTTATGCAAGCATAACAGGGTATCATTAATAGTATCATGAATTGATGCTTTCCCATTGGATGAGTCTCAAGTTGGGTCAGTTATTGGTTTGTCATTCCCTGTCTCTGTTACATCTTTGTCTCTGCATTTCTTGTAGACAGGACAACTTTTGGGTCAAATGTTTTGTGGGTGTGTTGGTGTCTTTATTCCTCCACTAGGGATCCTGTGTAGCTATAGGAGGTAGCCACTTTAGGTTCTATATTCCCACTGTTATGAGTCTCAGTTAAAAAACACTCCTGGAAGCTTCCTCTATCCCAGGACTCTGGCATGTCCTAGAGATGCTACCATCTCCTCAGCTCTGTCAGCCACAGATTTCCATTCATTTTCTTGGCCCTCTGACCTTCTTTCCTTTCTTATCCCACACCTGATCCTGAACCCCTCAATTCCTTTCCCTTTCTCCTCTCCCATCCTGTTCCCCCCTCTGTCTGCCTCCTATGACCATTTTATCCCCCCTTCTAGGTGAGATTCAAGCATCCTTGCTTAGGCCTTTCTTCTTGTTTAGGTTCTTTGGGTCTATGGAATTTATTGTGGGTATCTTGTACTTTATGGCTCATATCCATTTAAAAGTGAGTATATACTATGCATATCCTTTTGGGTATAGATACCTAACTCAGGATGATATTTTCTAGTCCCATCCATTTGCCTTAAAATTTGATGATGTTCTTGTTTTTAATAGCTGAGTAGTATTCCATTAGGTAGATGTATAATAATTTGTTTATCCACTTTTCAGAACATCTGAGTTGTTTCCAGTTTCTGGCTATTATAAAGAAAGCTGCTATGAGCATAGTGGAGCATGTGTCCTTGTGGTATGATAAAGCAAAATTTGGGTGTGGTATGACCAGAATCAGTACAGCTGGATTTTTGGGTAAAACTATTTCTGTATCTGCCTCCTTTTGATGCTGGATGAAGCTTCTCAGGCGACAGTTATGCTTGATTCCTGTTTGCAAGCATAGCAGAGTATCATTAACAATGTCAGGAGTTGACTCTCTCACATGGGATGGATCTCAATTGGAGAAGTCATTGGTTGGCTAATCCTCTCCTGTACCAGGCCTCCAGCTAGTCATTAGAGATGACCCCCACCCCATGTGCTGGTAGTCATTCTTGTTTTCATTCCTCTTCAGCACCCCCACCCCATCTCTCCATATCTGATTGACATCTCTGTTCCCCTTCTCAGCTCCTTTCTTAGCCACTTCCTTCTCTCTATCCACATACTATGACTATTTTATTTCTTGTTCTGAGTGAGACTTATGCATTTGCCCTTGGGACCTTCTTATGACCCAGTAAATTACAGCCTGGTCTGTAAATTACAGCCTGGTTGTTCTGTACTTTATGGCTAATGTTCACTTATAAGTGAGTGCATACCATGCATGTCTTTCTGTTTCTGGGTACCTCACTTAGGATGATATCCTCAAATTCCATCCATTTACCAACAAAATTCATGATGTCTTTGTTTTTAATAGCTGAAATGTATTCCGTTGTGGAGATGGATTATTTTCTTTATCCATTCTTTGGTTGAGGGATATTTAGGTTGTTTTCAGTTTTTGGCCATTATGAATAAAACTGCTATGAGCATCCACTATCCTTGTGGAATAGTGAGACCTCTTTTGGGTATATGCCTAAGAGTGGTACAGTTGGGTCTTGAGGTAGATCTCGTCTCAGTTTTCTGAGAAAGTGCCAAATTGATTTCCAATTGTTTGTACAGGTTTGTCTTCCCACTACCATGCTCACCATCCTCAGAATATGCTTCATTTCAATTTCTGATCTTATCTATTCTTATGTGTATAAAATGGAATCTCATGGTCATTTTGATTTGTATTTTCCTGATAACTAAGAATGCTGAGCATTTCTTTAAGTGCTTCTTGGCCATTAGAAATTGTTCTGTTTAGATTTTTCTGTTTAGCTTTTTACCCTACTTTTATATAAGTTATTTATTGGATTGTTGGTCTCTAATTCCTTGAGCTCCTTATAAATTATGGATATTAACACTCTGTTGGATGTAAGGTTGCTGAAGTTCCTTTCCCAATTGGTAGGCTACTGCTTTTTTCCCCTATTGACAGTGTCCTTTGTCTTACAGAATTGTTACAGTTTCATGAGCTTCCATCTACCCACTGTTGATCTTAGGGACTGAGCCATTAAAGTTCTGTTCAGGAATTGGTCTCCTGTACTAATGAGTTCAAGGCTATTCCCCAATTTCTGTTTCATTGGATTTAGTGTATCTGGTTTTATTTTGAGCTTTTTGATCTGCATGGACATTGAGTTTTGTGCAGGGTGATGAATACAGATCTCTCTGCATTATTTTACATGCGGCTATCCAACTACACTAGCACCATTTCTTGAAAATGCTTTCATTTTTTCATTGTATGGTTTTGTCTTTACTAAAAATCAAGTGACTATAGGTATGTGGATATTTAAGGGTCTTCAATTCCACTCCATTACAAAACATGTCTATTTCTATACAAATACCATGCAGTTTATTTCTAAGCATTAGTAGTATATCTTGAACTCAGGAATGGTGATAACTCCAGAATTTCTTTTACTTTACAGCTTTGTTTTAGCTCTCCTGGGATTTTTGTTTTCTCATATGAAGTTGAGAGGTTTTTTTCTCTCAAGGCTTGTAAAGAATTGTGTTGAAAATGTCATGGAAATTACATGAATCTGTAAACTTCTTTCAGTAAGGTGGGTCATTTTCACTATGGTACTCTTACTGATCCATAAGCTTGGGAGATGTTTCCATCTTTTGATGTCTTCCTTAATTTATTTATTTAGAGACCTGAAGTTCTTGTCATACCGATCTTCACACTTGCTTAGAGTTACATCAAAATATTTTATATTATTTGTGGTTATTGTAACGAATGTTGTCTCTCTAATTTCTTTCTCTGACTGTTAATTATTTATAGAAGGAGAGCAACTGATTTTTCGTTTTTGAGTTAATTTTGTATCCAGTGAATTTGCTGAAGGTGTTTATCAGCTGTATGAGTTCTCTGGTAGAATGGTTGTGGTCACTTAAGTATATTGTCATATCATCTACAAATAGAAATACTTTGATTTCTTTCCAATATCTGTTCCCTTCTTATCTTTTAGTTTTCTTATTGCTCTAGCTAGCAGTTCAAGAACCATATTTAATATATAGGGAAGTATCGAAGCCTTTCCTTATCCTTGTTTTCTTTGGAATTGCTTTAATTTTCTCTGTATTCAATTTGATATTGGTTATTGGATTGCTGTATATGAATTTTATTATGTTTAGGTTGCTCTATTTCATAGTCTGAGTATTATAAATTGTATAAATTTAGAAAGTGTATGGAGCACAAGCCCTCACATATTAATATTATTCTCTGCTTTTCAACAATTGAGATAGATGCGCTGAGACAAGATGGCTCAAGTTTAGATCATTTGTCTTAAGGTCTTGGTGTGATTTCCTAGCAATGATGGAGTTTAATTTGGAACTGTGAGCTAAAATAAAACCTATTCTTTCTTAAAAACAAATAAAAAAATCACATCTTATTAAACTCTAGCTAAAGCTAATAAAAAAGAAATACAAACTAACAGCATTTAGAAGTGTTTATCAGTGTAGGTCTCATAGCCCTTAAAACAATAGTATGACCTCATAGAATACATAGAAACCCAAATTTCCTTCAGTATTTTCTATTACTGTAATAGAGTTAAATAAAAATGTAGTCAATTTTATTTCTTTGAGAAAATCTGAGTAACTAAAGAAGGCATTTAAGAAGTTTAACCAAAATATTTTCCATGCTTACTGAATCAATATAAAATCTGATACATTTTTATTTCTACACTTAGTGTAGCTATATGTTTAGCTAACTTTTCAATATATGAGTGAAACCATAGTGACAGTTAATTTTTCTAAACAATGAAATAAAGTAAAATTTATGTTTATATGTGTGTATGTGTGTGTGTGTTTTTGAAACCAAGAGAGAAGGTGAATCTAAATGCAAATTAAGGATAGTATTGGAACGTTCATTTAAACAATAAAAGACATGCTAATGCAATTAATTATTAAATTTATGTCTATTGGAAAGGTATTTTTACAGTCATAGTTTTCATTTTGTCCTCTAAAATCCAAATCTCTAAGGAGGTTGTCTGAGTCTTAGGGTTTCTATTACTATGAAGAGTTACCATAGCCATGGCAACTCTTACAAAGGAAACCATTTATTTGAGACTTGACAGTTTCAGATGTTTAGTTCATTTTCATCGTGGTGAGAAGCATATAGCATCCAGGGAGACATGGTGCTAGAGAAGAAGGTGAGAGTTCTACATCTTGATCCAAAGGAAGCTGGAAAAGATCAGGTTTGTGCCTCCGAGAATTCAAAGCCTACCTCTTGTGTATGTACTTCCTCTAACAAAGACATACTTCCAGGGCCACACCTCCTAACCTCCTAATAGTGCCATTCCCTACAGGCCTATAGGTGCTTTTTTTTTTTTTTTTTTGCTATTTTTATGTCCTAGCCTCTCTCTATCCTAAGAACTAGAAAATTGAGGTCCAAAACCACTCTGAGTTCTGTTGTGCTGAATTTATTCTTGCCTCCCGAAATGTCAATGGCTTTCTTCTAATGTCTTAAAATATTCACAGTTTTGAATAGTATTTTATACATTTGATTACATACTGTTTCCATTTACTTCATTTGTCAATTTTTTATAAAACATGTAGCTTCTCAAATGAGTTTCTTTAAAAAAATACTTATTGTATTTAGATTTACAAGGTTTAACAATTTCTAAATAGAGGAAAAAATTAAAAAATGCATGATAAAACAATATTGGTTGCAAACGTTTACATACTATTGAAGATGTCTCTTTGCTAACCTTATTTAAGTGAGTTTTTTTTTCTGCATGAGTTGTTTGGCAGGATATCTATTTATGTATTTATTTAGCACATGTCTGGAGTGTTTGGTACTGATTAGATGGCTCTTCTAATAGGCAGCTGCACTCTTGTGGGGGTGATGTTTAAATAGCAGAATTATCGTAAATGTCCATGTTCCAGGTGACGATGAATGTTTTCGCAATGAGATAAAATATGCAATTCTGCAGTTTATTCTCAGACTTTCAAGGGGACACCTGAAGGGTACTTTTTATTTTGGTCACCTGAAATTTCTGAGATACAAGTAAACTCAAACAAATTTAGTAGAAGCTAATCCGCTTTTGCTCATCCATCTATTTTGCAAATATTATTTCTGAACTTTTGCAGGGTGCTTAGAATTACCTCCTTTCTCCTCTGATACTGCTGACTGCATGAGGGGGCTGTGCTTAGACCTTGCCGCAAGGCGCTTGTGATGTCAAAGCAACACCAGAGTGGATAAATAATAAGATTTTAGTTTACTCTTAAGCCAAAATCATTTCTAAAGATTAGGTGGTCTTCCACACTATAGCTGTTGTTATTGTCTACTAATATGTTTTCCCTGCCCTTAAAACTCAATGCTCAGTTAGTAAAGTAATTTCTTTGCAACTGCAAAGAGCTGAGATATATTTATCTCCTGAACTTACAGTTTAAAGACTGGTTGTGGTATCAGGATGGGTGACATGCACTAATAATCACAGTTCTGGGGTAGTATCACTGACTGGCATACCTACCTAACTTGTGAGGTTCTAGGCTCTGAGACTCTGTCTCAACGTAAGGGTATTGACCAATGAACTACCGCATGAGGCCTCAGCAGCCTTTTCTGACTCTTTCCTTTGGGGACTCTCCCAAACTACCCACTGTTCCTCAGGGACCCTCCATCAGGTACAAAAGGCTCAGTGCTTCTGCTCTTGGTTCTTAGATCCTTGCCCTGAGAACACTCAAGAGCTTTACCTGCTGCTCTTTCCTGAACCTATAGTCATTGCATAAGGTCATATACTTGCTTTTTTTTTTCCAGTTCTGCTCTTTCAGGTTTCCCTAAAACACTGCATTTCTTCTTCTTCCTGCATCTTCCAGTTGCTATTCTTGACCAAATAGGAGCATACTAGACCTAGGTTATCCCACTTGGGAGAGAAAAGAAAACAATCACAAGTTGGGAGGGAGGGAACTGGGAAGAAAAGTGGATGGGGGAGGGAGAGTGGGGGGAGAAAGGAAGCTGATTTGGTTTGGGGTGGGGTAAAAGGACTGAATCCCTGAGGGTCAGCAGAAAGAATGAAAACAGGAAACCTTGGGAAATAAGATGTTGTGGGAACCATTTATAATGCACTAGAGATCTGGGAGGTGAGAGACTCTCAGGACTCAAAGCGGGGGACCTTAGATGAAATGCCTGACAGTAGGGAAAAGGAACTTACAGAGCTCACCTCTAGCAGGAAGACAGGACATCAAGTAAGGGATGGGGTTGCCATCCCACATTCAAAACTCTGACCCATAATTGTTCCTGTCTGAAAGAATTAAAAGGTTGGAAATGGAGAGGAGTTTGAGGAAAAGAAGGTCTAGCCACATGCACAAAATGGAATCCAGCTCAAGGGGAGGTCCCAAGGCTATTACTATTAATTGCTATTGCTATTACTATTACTATTAATTATTATTACTATTACTATTAATTACTATTACTATTACTATTATTACTATTACTGAGGCTATGGAGCACCCAAAAAGGGACCTATCATGATTGCCCTCCAAAGGACCCAACAAGCAGCTGAAAGAGTCAGATGCAGATATTTGTACACAACCAATGTACAGAAGCAGCTGACCCCTACTGTTGAACTAGGGAAGGCTGAAATAAGCCAAGGAGAAGGGAAATCCTGTAGGAGGACCAACAGTTTCAATCTGGACCCCTAAGATCTCTCAAACACTGGGCGACTAAACAGATAGCATATAGAAGCTGATATGAGGCCCCAAAACACATACAATAGAGGAATTCCAGGTCTGGGTTCATTCAGAGATAATGTACCTAACCTTCAAGAGACTGGAGGCCACAGGGAGTTTAGAGGTCTTGTGGGGTGAGGTATGGGGACATCCATGTGGAGACAGGGTGGTGGGGAGGAGGTATGGGATGTGGAACAGTTGGAGGGTAGATCGGGAGGGGGGAATAAAATATGGATTTAAAAAATAAATTAATTTTAAAAAGGAAGAAAAAGTAAAGTAAAATGAGCTGGGCGTGGTGGCACATGCCTTTAATCCCAGTACTCGGGAGGCAGAGGCAGGNGGATTTCTTAGTTCGAGGCCAGCCTGGTCTACAAAGTGAGTTCCAGGACAGCTAGGGCTATACAGAGAAACCCTGTCTCGAAAAACCAAAAAAATAAATAAATAAAAAACAAATAAATAAATAAAGTAAAATATATACATTCTCTAAAACAAAACAAACAAACCAAAAAGCCCCATAACCATCAACTTAGCTAAATATCTAGGTTCCTAGACTGAGGTTTAAGTATTTCATAGTTGATTTATTGCCAGCCAAGTCAGGAAAACAGTGAATCCAGATCTATACACTCATTTAGCACACAAAAGCCAGAAACTCATATCAAAAGTCCTATCCAATAACCTAACTCCAGTTTACCAGATCCCATTGCACAAACATAAGCAATATGAAAACCAAGACAGTATGTGTTGTCTCCACATCACCAACCCCATAATAACAGTTCCAAATGAGAACAACCTAGACCAAACTCAAGACACAGAAATCAAAAGAACAACTATGAATATCTTCAGAGAGTTTGGTGAATGTAAAAGAAATAAATAAATAGATCCCAGAAGAACTTAAAGGAATGGAAATAAATTCCTTCACAACTCTTTGCAGATAGACTTACTTTTGCTACCTACCCAGTTTCTGCCCTTACCTCCTATGTATTTTAAACACATGCTGTGAATGTGAGAATGAGATGTGTTTATGGGATTTGAAGGAAAAATGAAGGAGAATTTTGGTTAATATGAATAAGATATATTGTACATATTTATGAAACTGTCAAAGAATAAATAAAAAATTTAAAATATAATGCAAAAAAGAAAAGGAAACAGAGAAGATAAGAGATAATTGACACCATAGTGGAAGCAATTTACAAACTGTAACAGAACATTTCACTGAAACTATATAAGGGCACATTGCTTCCAGACATCCATGTGATTTTTTCTCTGAAATACATCATAGATCATAGCCCAGGAATGCATCAGTAAGTACAGGGACATTTAAACATCTCCCTGTATTCTTCCTGACCACAATAAAATTAAAAGTCAACAATAAGAAATACTACAGAAGCCGGGTGGTGGTGGCGCATGCCTTTAATCCCAGCACTTGGGAGGCAGAGGCAGGCGGATTTCTGAGTTCGAGGCCAGCCTGGTCTACAGTGTGAGTTCCAGGACAGCCAGGGCTA
>NC_034591.1:6276398-6286338 GCF_900095145.1 Mus pahari
CCACCAGTAAGTTTCCCATGCATATGAACATATGGTTAGCACTAATTGGACTCAGATTAAAAATAAATACAGACATAAATAAAGTAAAAATTTATAAAGTAATAGCATTAAATTTGAAGGTAGGTGTGATAGACATATTGTGACAGTTTGTGAATATATAATTAAGGTATAGTATGTTTATATGTTTTGTTTGTGTATGGATATATTTCTTTTGGTTTTGATGTTTTATTTATTTAATTTTATTCTGATTTGTTTTTTCTTTACTTTGTCTTTTACATACATATGGAAGTAGATCAGTAAGGGGGTAAGAAGTGCCTGGCAGGAGATAAGGGAGAGGAAATTATGATTGGAATAGATTGTATGAACATTAATTAAAGAGAAATGTTCAAAAGATGTCTAAAATAAAAATATATTTAGATTATATAATCTAGACTATTGAAAAATTAATCAGAAATTGAAGAAGTTCTTATAGCATATTATCTATTTACTAAACCAAAACTGAGATGGACTGTAGATGTGTACATGTAAGGTCATTTTTAAAAAATTACATTCATTGAGTTACATTCTTTGAATTATCTTAGCATCTATAAACTGAAGTTAATTTGGTCAGGATATATGGTCTTTCGGATTTTATCTTCGCTTCGATTTGTAAATATTTTATTGAGGATTTTTGCATCTACAGTCAACAGAGAGATTATTTTCTAATTATTCTTGTTGTTTCTATTTCAATTTATTGCTGTAACGCTTAAATAGCTTATGTCTGTATGGATGTGGCACCTGCCAATTATAAATCTGATGGCCTATAGCATAGGCAGGAAATAGGAGGTATAATATTCCAGAGACAGAAAGGATTCTGTAATAATGCCAGGTGGGAGATCCACCTGGGAAGATTTGACAAGACATGAGCACAGGTAACTAGGAATGTAGCAAAATTTAGATTAGAATACACAGGTTATTTTAAGCTATGATCTCACTAGCAAAGAGCCTAGCTAAATGGCCAAGGTATTTATAAATATATAATTTGAATCTGTGTCTTATTTCTGCAAGCATGGGCCTAACTTCTACAACAGACAATTTAACAGACCAGTATCAAACTAAATTCAATATTTCAATATTGAATATTCAATATGGAAATTCAAACAAATATTGAAATAGTAATAAATCATGTCCGTATTAGCCAAAGTCCAATCCAAATTTGGTGCAGAATTTCATCAGAATTTTAAAGAACTCAAATCTATGCTTCTCAGAGTAGTGCATTTATAAGCACGAAAAGGAATAATTCCAAAATCTTTCTCTAAAGCAAGTATTATAGTGATAAATCAAAATAGAGACAACAAAGATAATTAGAAAATAATCTCTCTGATGAATGTAGATGTGAAAATCCTCAATAAAATACTTACAAATCGGAGCCAAGATCACATCAGAAAGACCATTTATCCTGACCTAATTAACTTCAGTCTGCAGATACTAAGATATTTCAAAGAATGTAACTCAATGAATGTAATCTATAAAATAAATGGCCTTATATACACATATCAAACACTCATCTCAATAGATTCAGCAAATACTGGTGAAAACAATATCCTTTTACTATAAAACTATTGACAGATTAGGAACAGAATGCACATGTTGTCATACATTCCAAACCTATAAACAGTAGCATATATGTTGGAGAAAATAATTTGAAGTGATCTTCATCTGGGAGCTGACTCTGTCCCATAGCCCTCTGCACCCCAATCCTACCCAGACAAAATGTATCCCCCAGGACTGCTGACAAATCCAAACTTGCAGGTGAGAGCACCAGGCCCAGCCCAATACCAGGCCCAAGTGAAAACCATCTGGGGCCTAGTAGACCCATAAACCACAGAGAAGACAGGGACAGAAACCTTCCTGTTTCCATCTGTGCATGGCAACTGACCCTGAACCACAGCCCACCACATCCCAATACTGTCCAGAGAAAACTTGTCCCCCAAGGGTATTGACACATCTAAGCTCACAGTCTCACAAGCTCACAGGAGGGACAAGCTACAGTCAGAGAAAGAAAGGCCAGCTAACTACAGAGATAACCAAATGGTGGGAGGCAAGCACAAGAATATAAGCAAGAGAAACAAATGCTACTTGGCAAAATCAGAACACAGTTCTCCCACCACAGTAGCCCTGGATACTTAAAAGCACCTGGAAAGCAAGATTCATATCTAAAATATCATCTCATGACGATGAGAGAGGACTTTAAGAAAAAAATTAAATCCCTCAAGGAAATATGGGGGGAGGGGCAGGATGAACAAGCAGAAGAGGAAGCACATGGAAGACTGGGATTTAAAATCATATCTCATGATGCTGGAGAGGATTTAAAGAAGGGCATTAATAACTCAGGAGAACACTGCTAAACAGGTAAAAGGCCTTAAAGAGGAAACACAAAAATCCCTTAAAAAATTACAGGAAAATACAACCAAATAGGTGATGGAATTGAACAAAACCATCCAAGACCTAAAAAGGGAAGTAAAAACAATAAAGAAAACCCAAAGGGAGACAACTCTGGAGATAGAAACCCTAGGAAAGAAATCAGAAACCATAGACGTGAGCATCAGCAACAGAATACAAGAGATGGAAGAGAGACTCTCAGATGCAGAGGATTCCATAGAGAACATGGACACAGCAATCAAAGAAAATGCTAAATGCAAAAGTTTCTAACTCAAAACATCCAGGAAATCCAGGACACAATGAGAAGACCAAACCTTCGGATAATAGGAGTAGATGAGAATGAAGATTTTCAACTTAAAGGGCCAGCAAATATCTTCAACAAAATTATAGAAGAAAACTTCCCAAACCTAAAGAAAGAGATGCCCCTGAACATACAAGAAGCCTACAGAACTCCAAATAGACTGGACCAGAAAAGAAATTCCTCCTGACACATAATAATCAGAGCAACAAATGCACTAAATAAAGATAGAATATTAAAAGCAGTAAGGGAAAAAGGTCAAGAAATATATAAAGGCAGGCCTATTAGAATTACATCAGACTTCTCACCAGAGGCTATGTAAGCCAGAAGATCCTGGACAGATGTGATACAGACCCTAAGAGAACACAAATGCCAGCCCAGGCTACTATATCCAGCAAAACTCTCAATTACCGTAGATGGAGAAACCAAAGTATTCCATGATAAAACCAAATTCACACAATATCTTTCCACGAATCCAGCCCTTCAAAGGATAATAAAAGGAAAACACCAACATAAGGATGGAAACCACACCCTACAAAAAGCAAGGAAGTAAACCTTCAACAAACGTAAAAGAAGACAGCCGCAAGAACAGAATCCCAACTTTAACAACAAAAATAATAGGAAGCAACAATTACTTTTCTTTAATTTCTCTTAACATCAATGGACTCAATTCCCCAATTAAAAGACATAGACTAATCGACTGGCTACACAAACAGGACCCAGCATTTTGCAGCTTATAGGAAACCCACCTCAGGGAAAAAGACAGACACTTCCTCAGAGTGAAAAGCTGGAAAACAATTTTCCAAGCAAATAGTCTGAAGAAACAAGCTGGAGTATTTTGATTCTCAAAATACTCATTAATATGTTTGATGTATAAAAGCACTTAAATAACAAAAAATTCTATACTCTCCACAATAGTTACAAGCAATATAAAATGTTTTGTTGTGACTCTAAGAAATCAAGTGAAAACTGTTTACAACAAGAACTTCAAGTCTCTGAAACTGAAATTGAAGAAGACCTCAGAAGATGGAAAGATCTTCTATGCTAGTGGATAAGCAGAGTTAACACATGGCCATCTTAACAAAAGCAATCTACAGATTCAATGCAATCCCCATCAAAATTCTATCTCAATTCTTCTCAGAGATAGGAAGAGTAATTGTCAAATTCATCTGAAATGACAAAAAAACCCAAGATAGGGAAAACTATTTTCAGCAATAAGAACTTCTGGGGCAAACACTCTTCCTTATTTCAAACTGTACTACAGATAGTGTTATAAAACAGTATGGTATTGCTATAGAGACAGGCATGCAGATCAATGGTATAGCATAGAAGACCCACAATTAAGCCCACACACCTATGGTCAACGGATCTCTAATAAAGAAGCCAAAATTATACAATGGAGAAAAGACAGCATGCTGGCTCAAATGGCAATCAGCATGTAAAAGAATGCAAATTGATCGATTTTTATCTCCTTGTATAACGTTCAAGTCCAAGTGGATCAAGGGCCTCCACATAAAGCTAGATTCACTGAATCTAATAGAAAGAAAGTGGGAAAGAGCCTCAAACACATCAGCATAAGGGAAAGTTGTCTAAATTTCTTTGGCAAATCGATGGAACTAGAAAACATACTGAGTGAGGTAGCCTAGTCACAAAAGAATACATTAATGTCTCCTGCTCTAAGATCAACTCCAGACAATTGGGATCTCAGGAAATTGAAAAGCTTCTGTAAGGCAAAGGACACTGTCAACAGGGAAAAACGGCAACTTGCATACTGGGAAAAGATCTTTACTAACCATACATCCAATAGAGGGCTAATATCCAATATATACAAAGAACTTAAGAATTTAGACTCCAGCAAAACAAGGAACCCTATTTAAAAAACAGGGTACAGAACTAAACAATGAATTCTCAAAGGAGGTATCTCAAATGAAGCCACCAAGCCTTCTCAAAAATTTTAACCCAGAATGATTCCTGTCTAAATGAAATGCAATGTTAAAGAGTGGAGCAAAGACTGAAGGAAAGGCCATACAGAGACCACCCCACCTAAGAATTCATTCCATTTGCAGACACCAAACCCAGACACAAATGCTGATGCCAAGAAGCACTTGCTTACAGGAACCTGGTATAGTTGTCCCCTGAGAGGCTCTGCCAGATCCTGACCAATACAGATGTGGATCCTCACAGCCAACCATAAGATGGAACACAGGAACCCCAATGGAAGAGTTAGGAGAAGGACTGAAAGAGCTAAAGGGGTTTGCAACCCCATAGGAAGAACCAAAATGCCAACCAGCCAGACCACCCAGAGCTCCAAGGACTAAACCACCAACCAAAGAGTACATAGGAAGGAACCTATGCCTCCAGCTGGTTATGTAGCAGAG
The DNA here is from genome assembly GCF_900095145.1 of Mus pahari. NCBI lineage: Eukaryota > Metazoa > Chordata > Mammalia > Rodentia > Muridae > Mus > Mus pahari. Next base: position 6,281,496 of record NC_034591.1, read on the forward strand.
GATTGCCTTATCTGGCATCAATGGGAGAGAAGGCTCTTGGTGCTATATAAACTTCATTTCCCAACATAGGGGAATGCTAGGAGTTGAGGCAGGATTGGTTGTGTGTGAGGGGGGAGGGGGAATGGAATAGGGGGTTTCTGGAAGGGAGACTGGGAAGGGGGATAACATTTAAAGTGTAAATAAATAAAATAACCAATAAAAATAATTTTAAAAGGTAAAAAAAAAAAGAAAAAAGAAATCGAAGCATTCTACATAAAGTCAACCATAAGAAATGAGTGTCCACATTCCCCATTTCTATCTAATGTGATGCATTCAGTTCTAATTAGAAGATCAAGACAAAAGTAGGAATTAAAAGGAAACAAAAAATAAAGCTATCAATATTTGAAAATGACATGATTCTATATACATAAAAGACCCTAAATATTCTGATTTAAAACACATAATGCTGATCAATATTTTCTTTCTTGTGTCAGAGTACAAAACCAATATAACAATGAGTGGCCTTCATATACAAATAGCCAACATACTAAGAAACAAGTTAGAGAATGAATCCCATTCAAATAACCAAAAAGTAGAAGGAGATCAGAAGCACCCCTTCAGTCACCCAGCACACCTTTGAAATACAGCTAACCAAGGAAAGGAAAGACCTGTCGGATGAAAAACTTTTAATAGTGAATGAAATAATTGAAGACACTGGAAAATGGAGGGACCTCCCTTGCTCACGTAGAATCAATACAGGAAAATTAGTCGCTGACCCAATGTAATGTAAATTTTCAATTCAAACTTTAATCAAATTTTCAGTACATTTTTATGCAAAAAATAAATCTTAAAATTTAAGTACAAGATAAAAACATATAGCATGGTCTTGAGGAAAATAATAAAAATATGAACCTTAGATTCATATAGGGAAAGATTTCATTTTACCATTTAAGTGTATTTTTATAATATACCAAGAATTCCTTCAAGTAAACTTCTAAACGTCATAGAACCATAATCATATCATACCAGAATGACTACCTACAAAATGACAGAATAATAATGAGAATAGTAAAGGTTAATATATTGCATGTTACATTGAAAACGTGCTAGTATATTATGTATGTTAAGCAGCTTATAGCGATGAATATTTTTATAATGTGAAAAGAAATCTATGATTACATAATTTAAGTATTTAGGTATCCAGACAGTATTATGGTGTTTCATTGTACAATAAGGAATTAAAGGAACTAAAATTTTATTCAGTACATACATATAAATGATGGCTTGTACATGCTTGGATCAGGGAGTAGCACATTTAGAAGTTTTGCCCCTGGCCCTGTTGGAGTAGGTGTAGTCTTCTTGTAGTAGGTGTGTCAATGTGGCTATGGGCTTTCAGACCCTCATCCTAGCTGCCTATAAGTCAGTATTCTTCTAGCAGCCTTNAGATGAAGATGTAGAACACTCAGTTCCTTCTGCACAATTCCTGCTTGGATGCTACCATGTTCCCGCTTTGATGATAACAGACTGAACCTCTGAACCTGTAATCCAGCCCCAATTAAATGTTGTCCTTATAAGAGTTGCTTTGGTCATGGTGTCTATTCACAGCAATAAAACTAAAACTAAGACATTGTAGTAATAAGATTTAAAAAAAATGTGTTAAAATTTGGAAAAAAGAAAATCAATATGTTTTTCATCCTTAAGTGGAACTATTAAACAATTAATTAGAAATGTAACACTAAAGACAGTTAATATGGGTTTTCTGATTTCAATTAACCTAATCTAAATAGTTCCTCAGAGATGTGCCTACAGGCTTGTCTCCCATGTGCTTCTAGATTTTGTTAAATTGATAATCAATATTAGACATTTATTTTCAATAAATATTAATGTGATTCTCTGGGCAAAGCATTTTTTTTCATACTGCACTCTATAGTAACAATACTGATAAAGATTTGCAGTATAATTGGAACAAAGATAAAATAATATTTAGATGAATATAGGCTGTATTTTCAAGGATTTAAAAATTGTGTAAGAAAAAACTAGGATAGATAGACATAGTAAGAATATCATTTTGGTCATATGTCTATCTGTCTAAACACAAGATACTGATTGGAGAGGCCTTTATATTGAGAGAATCTCTCTTGTAGCAGTGTAAACATTTAGGTGTGGATTTCACAGAGTTTTAGTAACAGTAATACGACAGCTCTAAATGTAAAGTAGTTAGTCACGTTGTATTCACAACAGAGAGATGCATATTGGTTTTCTTGGATTTTCTTAGTTCAGGACCCTAGCCCAGTGGATGTGTCACATGCAATCAGAGTTTGCCCACTGTTACTCAGTCTTTTGTTGAAACACCATCAAAATCCATAGTTAGAAGTGTGTGTCTCCTAGGTGATTTAAAATCTATACAGTTGACAATGAAGATTAAATACCACAGTCAAATATACTATTTGCATGGCTGTTTCTTCTTCAAGTGTAGCTAATATTTTACTCCTAATCTTCAGTGAGATGGTTGATGCAAAGGTATTCAACATATACTAACAATTGAACTAATATTTGATAAACATAAAATCAAATCCCCATTGGATTCAGATCCTACTATGCAGTGAGGATTATATAACATTATTAGCACAAAGAGCCACTCTAACTCAATGGCAAGCATTCTAACTCAAAAAATATTAATGTTATTAAAATATTAATAAAATAACTATTTGGCTTGAAGATACCCACTAGAGTAGAAAAACATGAAACAATTAAGTGACTTGTAGTTAATATAAATCAGGTCATGGTTTGACATGAACAGTTCCATGTTCTTTAAAATGAAATTTTTTATTAGGAATTTCCTTTTATTACAGTTATTATCTAACCATGTTTACTATTCAAATGATATTGTTGTGGATTTAGTAGAATGCTTATGCTCTATAAGTAAAATCATGGAACTATAATTAGATGGAAATGCATAGGGAAAGTCCAGAGTAGGCTTATCTATGGAATTTCTGGAATAGAGGCAACCAGTACCTCAAGTAATAAGAATTCCTTATGTTCTAAATGACAGGGGATGTTAGTAAGGAAGAATGAGATGATAGTCATATGCATCCTTAGGCCTTCTAGTCACCAGTAGAGACATATGAATATGAAATATCAGCCACCTCTGAGGTAAAGGGTATGATCACTGGTCAGAGATATTCCATCAGAAAATAAGATTAAGTAAGTAAAAGAGGTAAACATCACATGCCTCTGAAAAATTATATTTAATTGTCCTTCTGAATCTATTTTACAATTATTTTACCAATCAGGTGAATCATCTAGATAGAAGACTCTGATTACTGTGACACTGACATCTGTGTTGCTTCTAAAGTTTGGAATTGAGATCATCATGAAAGGAAAAAGATGAGAGTATTTCCTAGGTATAAAAAGAGATACACAGGTTACAATCTATATAAATTAATACACCAACATAAGAAACAGTGTATTTTATGTTAGAAAAAGTGGGGGGAAGGAAGCGAAGATGTTTACCAAGGAGATAGCTTTGGAGTTGAAATGACTTGTGGGCCATGGGGAAAGCAACCTTGGCTAATGGTTTTCAGCTTGTTAGGGCTCATAACCATGCTAAATTCCTGGCGTGAGTGGATGTGGAAAATATTAGGCAATAGATAGTGAGGCTTCTAGGACCTGAGATTTAATTATAGTGTAACCCACTGCCATTAACATTTGAATTATGAAAGTGCTTTTGTTCAGAGTCAGTGCCCTTTCTAGTAACCTTTGATTCTTCTATATTTATTCAGATGGCAAAAAAGATCTTGCTTCTAATACTTTATAAAAGAATATCTACAAGTAACATCTTCTTTTATTATAAATAAAATGTTGCCTCTTATTACTGTTGTTTAACTAAATTGGCATATCATCAAACTTCCTTTTAAATGAATTTTCTTGTATTCTAGACCAAAGCTTCACCAGCCTTTATCAGAGAATCCCTTCTTTACAGTAAATGGTGGGTGAATGCAGACATTTAAAGATGCCCAAGGTTCTGAGAATAAGTGTCAGTTAATGACTAAGCCTAAACCAGATATTTGTAGAAGATCTTATAAGGCTCAAGGACCGTTGAAAAAAGTCATGGGAGGTACATAATAGCTGGAAGATAAGGTAAATGACTGCAAAATATCACACTTGATAAAACAATGTGAATCATTAAATCAAACAATTGTGATTACTACACAGAGCCCACAAAAACTAGCCCTGTGAGCAATGAGTCAGAATAGTTAGTAGGTCACAGAGATTTATCCTTTAATGTTTCAATATTAGTTATTGTCTGCATACCTACCACTGTAGAGTATTCATCACTGAGTCCACTAGTCACAAACAGATATGTTCAAATATATGAACTTGCAAATCCTAGTTAAATCTATTTGGTCACAAAACAAGTAAATGTGAACTTGAGAGAGATATGAGGAAAGAGATAGTATGAATAGGGATGATATGAAAATAGCAGAAAGCAATTATGGGATGAGACAATAAAAATATTGTGTCCATGTTTGAATTTATCTAAGAACAAATTTAATTAATTAAAAAGTTGACACTTAGGAGAGCCATCTTTGCTCCTGTGCACTGCCAGGGAGAGGGCAGACTGCAAAAGTGACACAGCATCTGGGAAGGGTCCCATTTCTGGCTCCAGGCACCCAGCACCATTCCTGACTGAGGAGGAGTGTCTGCCCAGGGGAGTCTCAAGGCCTGAGCCAGCCTTCAGGAGAGCCACCTTTGCTCCGGTGCTCTGCCTGAGAAGCAACACAGCTTCTGGGTAGGATAACAGCATAAACAATAGAAAGCCAACACTCACGTGGAAACTGAACAACACTCTTCTCAATGATAA
>NC_034591.1:6286349-6327652 GCF_900095145.1 Mus pahari
ATTTGAAATGTAAATAAAGAAAATAATAATAAATAAATTTAAAAAGAAAAAAGTTCACACTTAATATTAAATTTATTTATTTAATATCTTACAAACTATAATACATAGGTTTCTTATGCCAAAATAAGTTTTGAAATCTGTTGAGTTTTTATTTGTCCTTCTTTAAATGGATGACCAGACATTCTGGTATCTCACTTGATTTCTCCATTTTCAGTTTAGTATTTGTCATAATCAGCTGTTATATGTCAGCTTGAGACAAACCTAGAGTCATTTAGGAAGAGGAAATCTCAACTGATAAATTGTTCAGATCATATTGGCCTGTGATGAAGTCTGTGAGGATTTTTAAAAATCTTCATTGATAGAGAAGGGCTTGGCAACTATGGCAGAACTATTTCTAGGCAGGTAGGTCTGACCAGAATAAAAACAGTAGTTGATCAAGTCATTGTAATGAGCCAGTAAGCAATATTTCTCTCAGAGTTTTGCTTCAGTTTCTGTTTGATTCCTACCCTGGCTCCTTTTCATGAGGGATGTAACATGTAGAGTGAAATAAATTCTTTCTTCTGTGAGTTGATTTCTGTCGGTGTTTTATCACAGAAAAAATGATCATTAGTCATTTTATCAGACATGTTTTATTTTTGATTTTAACAACATTATGTACTCTAATAAAAAACTAGATGGTGCTAAAACTAATAATAGCAAGACTCCAGGGCCTAAATAATAATAATGCTTAGAGACAAAAAATAAAGTCAGGTGTTCCTTTTTTCAGAGTTTCCTTAACTTTCTAAGGAAGAACAACTCTAAATAGAACAGATGGAGGCACAGCCAGAAAGGACCAGCTCTAAATGAAACATTCATGTACATCTCTTTCATAACAGAAATTAATGTCCATTCTGAATTTTACCTAGTAACGTGTTTTAATATGCTTTCTTCTAATAAGGGCTGTCATTTAATAATGGCTTATCATATGTCAAATATGATGTAAATATTTTATATATCATTTTATTCAATAGTGTCAATTTAACTGATCACCATATGAAAGCTTATTAATTCATGAACACGTCATAACTGATCAGATCAAGATTCAGACATATGTGTGTCTGATTCTATGCGATGAGTTCTTAAGCACTATCCTATAGGAAGGTGAGTTGGGTTCATGAATACCATTTTACACATCACTGTCATACAAATATACATAAAACTTTATTTGTAAAGGACTGAGTTAAATGTTCATTATTTATTTCTTTGCTCTGTTGATGGATTCATGGAGCCATTCATACAGAGAAGACTCTCTCTCTTTTTCTTTCTCTCTCTCTCTCTCTCTCTCTCTCTCTCTCTCTCTCTCTCTCTCTCTTTCTCTCTCATATATCCACATAGGATATATATATATATATATATATATATATATATATATATATATATATATATATATATATATATACTTCCTAGTGGTCAGGGACTTCATTTTAATCATAATGTGCTTATAATGGAATGGTATATGCTTGTAATTTAATTGAATCTGATGACACAGGCAGGATGACAAAATATTCAAGGTCAATCCAAGCAACATCGAACATTCCTATCTAAATGAATGAATAATACATACTAGTATGGAGACCTGAATGTGTCTCTGTAACTCATGGTTGTTCACTTACCAAGCATGTACAATATCTTCTGTGTTATTCCATGTTCCAATAAACAAACATGTAAATGACACAAGTAAAATCCTCATATAGTTTTTCTCTTTCTTCTTTTTCTCAATGAACTAACATCCCCCATTGTCTTTTTCTCTAAAGAAAATGTCAGCCTTCTCCATCTTAGACAATCCCACCTTGAAGTAAGCTGAGGTCTGGGAAAAGGAAAGTGTCGATGGCAGCCAGGTGCACAACACATGGTGTACTGTGCTTGCTCCTGAGGCAAGAACAGTGAGAAATTCTAGGCTGTAACTTTACCTTAAAATGTTCTCCATTGAAGAAACTATAAATTCCTTATTTGCTGCATGAACATATTTATAAAAGGTATTTTTAATGACCTTCTGTGTTGTGAAGATAATATTGGTACTGGGAGAAGAACTGAAAACTAAGCACACGTGACCCATTGCAAAAAAAAAAAATGCATTTTTTCTAGTTTCTTTTATTATTGCTTAAAAGTTTCACTGACAGTTTTTGTTTAATGAATTAGAATGTTATTTTCATATATATATATATATATATATATATATACACACACATACACTTGACATATAAATTGACCACAACAATAATTATAATCTACATATTTTATTCAAATACTTTCAAACCATAATAAATTTGTGCTGGGATGATTTAGTGCACAGGTTGGAAGTCTGCGAGGAGGTTATACATATTTTAACCATATTTAACAAGCCAAAAAGAAATGTCAAACTCTATTTAGAAAATGTGAAAATATCTTTATAAATCTAGCCCAAAGCCTCCAACTTGCATTCTGTTGACCACGAAACTACAGAAACAGATTTTATAAATATGCTCCTTGGAGAGTCCAGAATTGGAACCGAGATGTTCCGATGAAAAGTAAAGTGAAATCTAAATGAAATGAAATATACTTTAAAAGTTCTTGTCTGTAATATTTCTAGGACACCTGGCATTTGAACAGTGACAGAGGGAAAGCCTAATTCACCTAATGGGTTAGGCAACCAGAAACAGTTGGCAGAAGATAATTTCTACCTCATCTGTCTCTGGAAGATCAAATGTAGACCTTGTCTCTCAGACACAATTTTTTTTTTTTTTTGTAGACTTCAGAGTAATGACACCTCACTGGAGAGAGCCCATGATTAATTTTAACTCTTTTGTTTTGAAGCACAAGTTTCTCTGTATGTAAACAAAGCCACACTAGTCACCCTTAAAACAACACAAAACGTTTGACTCCTTCATAAGATGTTTGCCAGAGTGATAGCGTGACAGCAAGAAGCAAATGTAATTGAAATTTGGTAAGAAAGATCCTCCAAAGATAAATCTAGACTTATGGTCTTTTTAGCAAGTTCTATCGACATGAGAGAGATCCTGCATCCCCTCTAAATAAGGAAAGGGAAAGTCGTTCAGTTATTTAGAAATGATGCTACATTTAGAATTCAATGCAGAGAAGAAGTATGTATTTTAGATGAAGGACTGGAAAGCTTGTTTGGAACACATAAGTAGAATGAAAAGTAAAATTTATTTCATCAGAAAGGCTTTGCTAACTATGAAATCTAGTTTGCTACTGTAGATAGAAAACTAGAAAATAGTTGGGAGAGGTTTCAAGAATCTCAGACCCTGGTTTAATTAATACAAGCATCATCGTTTTTAATGTATCTTGCTTTACTTGTTAATTATCCAAACTTCTCTTTTTGTATAAGGATAGTGAAATTATTTATTTCAAAGTGCTTTATAAAATTAAATATAGTTTGTATGAAAGTAGTGATGAATATTTCCATCTCATTTTAAATTAAATTTCATTTAATTTTTTTAAAAAAATTATTCACTTTATATCCCACTCACTTTCCCCTCCTCATAAAATTCTTACCCCATCGCCCCTCCCCTTCTCCCCTGAGTAGATGGGGGTCCCTTGGGTATCCTCCTAGCCTAGCACTGCAAGTCTCATAGAGGCTAGAAGCCTCCTCTCCCACAGAGGCCAGAAGACAAGGCAGCCGAGCCAGAAGAACATATCCCACATATAGGCGACAGCTTTTAGGACAGCCCCTATTCTAGTGGTTCAGACTCCCCAAGAGTCCATGTTAATGGATTCTGTTGATCTTCCTGTGGATTTTAGCTAACTGATAATACTGGATGAGCTTAGGTATCATATATTCTGAAATATATGGACATAGTAAATATCTTAGTCATGGTTCTATTTCTGTGAGAAAGCACCATGATTAAGGAAATGCATAAAAGACAGCATTTAATTGAAGGCATGCTTACAGCTTCAGAGGATTAGCCTATCATCTTTATGGTGGGGTGTTGTCTGTGTCTTAGATTATCCCCTGACTCTACCTGCCCTTGGGGAGTTGGAGCTAAGATGGTTCAGAATCAATAACACAGACTCTGGGAGCTCATCTGAACATGGCTGCAAGCTCCTTTAATACCCTCCACCTGTGCCCTCTTCATCCCAAGAAAGTGTCTCTTCCAAACAGCAGTTACCAAATGGGTGGCATTGTCTGCATCAGCAATTCTTGGTCTTTCAGGCAGTTTTCAATTAGGTTTTCTTGCAGGAGATGCCTTTGTGGCTGTGTGACCCCACCCCCCCCCCGGTGTTTACATAGAGGTGGCCCCTACCATTCATGTTACATTTTCACCCTTTTGTTTCTAGATTTTGACAGCCTAGTGGGAGCTGGGGTGTAGTTGCCTCAGCATTGTTGACCCCGCCTTGGAGGAGTCCCAGTATACTAGACTGTACCTGTCTTAGGTTGTCATATATTCCAAGATCTTACCCATCAGTGATGACCAGCCCTCAGAGATATCACTCCAGAGGCATTGCACACAAGAGGGAGATGAGGAACAGCCTACATGGTGCTCTTGTGGACCTCTGCCAACCAGACTTTGATCATTTCCTTAGGGTGGCCCAATTGAGATTTTCAAGAGCCATCAGCACCTGGAAGGTCAACTTATTTATGGATCACTGCCTGGAGATATGCAGTACAAGACACTTAAAATAATTATTAGTATGACAATTCCTCTCAACATAGCTTACATGGCTATTTATGAGGGGATCAAACAGCCTCTTAATATTGTTCTGCACTTTTTCCAAGAATCTGGCTTCTAGAGAGAGCACAGATACTCTGGTCCCATTGAGGCTGCTATGTTCTTCCTTAGCAGCATAGAATAATTAAGGAATTCTGACCAGGGAGTTTCAAGATATTGAGCTAGCTGTTGTCAGGCTTCAGTGGCGTTATGCACAGGGTAAGGGATTAGGCAGATTGAGAGAAACCTGGGGCTGCATACCAATAGAGACATGTCCCTAACAGGGGCCAACTCTTCTGTCAGTAAGTCAATCTGTTGTTGTAAAATGTAGATGGCTTGGTAAAGAAATTGGTTTAGTACCTCCTGTGTCTATAGTGCCTCAGCTGACTTAAAGACTACAGCATTGACAGTCTCCTCCTTAGTGGTTGTCTGGGTCAAGGCAACAGCAACTGCTGTCACCTCAGCGATGCCTGCAACAATGGTCACAGTGATGGCAGCTGTAATATCAAAATCCTTCTTTCCCTGGTATGGTGTTGTAAGTGAGTCTTGGCCATCAGAGTGACACCATGAAAGTGTGTGGTATTTACCACAGGCTTCCAAATGGTGGTTGGTTTCCTCATCAGTGTAGCTGCTGTTGAATACCCCAATCAACAGGTGACATTTCTCATTAAATCAGTTTAGGCTGTGGATGACAATGGAGGTATTGGTGACCAGAAAGAAAAAGGAAGACTGGACACAGCCTGGGGTGGCTTTCCAGTCTATCTGGCTGGCTGCCAATAGTCACATTCACAGGGGTTGCCTCTGTCCACAAATTTGCTGACTGTTTTGTTTGTTTGTTTGTTTTTTGTTTGTTTTTTGTTTTTGTTTTTTGGAAATATGCCCCATTAAGGAGACAGCCACCTTTTAGAAGAGTAAGGGGGTAAAAATAAAGACAATTAGAGGGGCATATAAATTCCAATTGTTCATAATGGGGTCATATCTAAATCTAATGGGATTCCTGTTAACATAGGGAGCAATATTGGAAGCATCAAGCTAGGTAAACCTCTGCATGCCAAGTGTGAGGTAAGATGACAATATCAAGTAGTCCCCAGCCAATTTTATACCCAGTGTAGGCTGACATTCTACCAAGGGATAGGAAGTCCCACAGAAGTGAGCATTTGAGGGACCCTTGGACAGTGAGGAAGGGGTGAATATGATATGCTTGGGGAGATCCTTTAGGGATTTGTAACCAGTAAGGGGAATGTGAAGTTTTATTCCTAACATAGTGTCATAGGTTAGATTACCATGAAAGTCCCCAAAGGTCCTATTGTGGAGCTGGATACAGGGCTGCTGGAGGAGACATTGGTGGTAAATCAAAGAATTTCCTCCTTGGGCCAGGTGCTTTCTAAGTGTCCTGTAGCAAACCCAAACTCACATTGGAAGAGAAAAGAACAGAGTAGGCTGTAGGTATAACTGCCACAGGCAAAAGAATGGGAGCAGGGGCACCAAAGCCCAGAGCTAATTTGTCCTCCCAGGCTGAAGAAAAATTAAAAAAAAACAGTATGTAGATGATATTTCCATATCCTGGTCTCCTTCTGGCTTCTTCACTGCCGTCTGGTCCATGGCTGGTAAACAGGTCAAAGTAACACTGAGTTTATATTCCAAATTATTCCTAGCCTCATTCTCAACCAAGTCATGATATACAGACTTCCAATTAAGAAACATGCCAGAGTCAAGCACCTCCTTAAAAAGATTATATCAATTGCCACAGGTCTGAATGTGCACTGGTCCATTGCTTCCATACTTGTTCAAAACAAGGGGAATCTGGGCCAGAGACTGTGGCAGCTTTTTTGATTAGTTCCAAGTCTGCCAGAGGAGTGAGAATCCAGGGCCCAGTCTATACTTAAGAATGAGGTCTCAGGGGAGAGGCAGTCACAGGAGTGACTGCTGAAAGGCAAAATCCCCCTAAATCATGCCGGGGTAAGCTGAGGGTACCTCCAATGGGGCAGGAACATAAGGGCTAGGGAGTGAGGGATCTGGGACAGCAGGGCTAGAGGACAGCTTAGAGTATGACTGCTGGAGGGCTGGTGCCTCATTCTCATCTTGGTTGCCAAGATCAACCTGTTTGCCTGGAGAAAATGGGGCAGAATCAGTAATGGAAAGGTTACTATCAGACTGATTACAGCATTGTTCGTTATGGGTAGCTACATCTTCCTGTGGGAAAGAATTCTTAATACTGGTGATGACTGCAAGGAGGATGTTAGGGGGGTAAACTCCGAGTGGGAAAGAAAGAGAACACGCATCCAGCAGTCAGGGTCTTACATGGTCTCTGGCAATATGCAGGAGGCCGAAATAGCAGCCTCCTCCCAAATCTGGTATAAGTCATGAGTCTTTGAGACGACAAGTAACCAGAAGTGTTTTCAGCATCCTAATTTGGGTTTCTTTCTTGGTAGAGTGGTAGGAACCCATGTCAAATGGCCCAAAAGGAAACAAATGATGAACAGATAATACAAATATGACAAAGGAGGCAATGAAAGTCACTTACTAAGCAGAGGACTCCCTCAGGTGTAGCTGAAAGGCCCTTTATGGTATTTCCAGGATGAAAAAGTTGTTCAGGAGACCAGACTCTATGTCAGGGTCCAGGATGAATTCAAACCAAAAGTGAAAACGAGTGGGAAAAAAGACAAAGAAGACACAAAAGATGTCAGCACTCTCACACTTGAATGGAGAACAAAAGTGAAAGAATATCGGTTGCCAGGGCGAGCAGATAAAGATAAAGACAGAAAAGATGTCAACCTCACACTCAACCAGACAAAGACAAAGACAGAAAAGATGGCCGCAGCACTCTCATCCAGAAAAACAAAGAAGAAAGAAAAGGTGGCGGCTGTCTCACCAGGATGAAAAAACAAAGACAGAATTGAGGATCTCAACTCACCTTCAAGGCACCGATAACATAAAACACTAAAGAGCCAGCTCACTAAAGAAGCAACTGCTGGGGGCACAACAGCAGCACCACAAGGAGAAGAAGCACCACAAGCAGATAAGTTTGAACTGAATGCACGGTCCTTACAGCAACAGGCAAAAGTGAACCTACAGAAAGTGAGCCCACTACTTTGGGACCAGATGTAGCCTGTGCCCTGGTCTACTCACTGCCTGATCCTAACTGCCCTTGGGATTTGGAACAACGACACAGGTTCTGGGAGCAGGTTAGAGATGCCACAGCAAGCTCATCTGAACACTACTATTACATCCTTTAATACCCTCCATCCACTCTCCTTGATCCCAAGAAAGTATCTCTCATAAACAGCAGTTCCCATTTGGCTGGCATTGCCTGCTTGGTCTCTCAGGTAGTCTTCAATTAGGTCCTCCTGCAGGACATGCCTTTGTGGCTTCAAAGTCCCAGCATTTATGTGGAGATGGGAACTGCTGCTCCTCCTACAATGGGGAGCATGATGGTAGATATGGTGCTAAAGCGGTAGGCGATTCATAGACAACTGGTAGAAAGAAACACTGGGCCTGCCATGAGCTTTTGAAACCTGAAATCTCTCTTCCACTGACAAAGCTTTTTCAATAAGGACATACCTCCAGGATTTTTTCCAACAATTCATCAACTTTGGAGTAAACATGCAAATATTATAGGAAATATCCTCATTCCAACTACCACAGTATATTCTGTAATAATAATTACATAGTAAATACATTATCATAGGCATCTTTTAGTGGTAAAAACATGTTACATCTATTCTATTATAATTTTCAGAGATTAGAATATATTACTATTAACTCTACTTGGTATCCTGCATAATAATTAGGTCTTTTAAAAAATCTCCCTATCTATATAAAATGAAATAAAAGCTTTCTCAGAGTGTTGCTATGAATGTATTGAACTTTACCTCGTCTCATATATACAACTCAATTAAAGAGAATTAAACTTAAATGGAGAGTTATCATGTAGAAAATATCATTTATACTAGGTATTTTGGTCAATATTAACTTATAATCATTTTAATTATGCATACCGATTTAGGATACACACATTAACATACTTGGAAAGATAAGCTCATCATATAGGCAAGTAATATCTTTAGCAATGTTGCAATATCTAGCAAATAAGATGATTGGGTGTCCAGTTACATTTTAGTGTTAGATAAACACTGAAAACAGTTTAGTATTAATAAGTCCTAATATTTAATGCATACTTCCATATTATTCAAACAACTTTATTCCCCTTTACAAAATACTGCCTTTATTTTTCTGTATTTCCAGTATATTTCTCTGAACTTCTATTTACTCATCTGGCTAGAAAGACTATTATATATTTATACTAAATTCTATGGCTACAGATAAGGGTTGGACAACTTTACCTAGAAGTCATAACAGTGAGGTATTTCTAAAGACTAGTCAGAAAGAAATAATCAGGGATTTTGGATGAAAGTATTGGAAAGCATAAACAGGTTTACCTGTTGGTGTTGGAAACCAAGTTGCTAGATTTTGATACAGAGTTGGCAAGGTGAGCCTGTGAAATAAGAGATAACTAGAAAAGTACAGATATGAGAAACAAAATAGCAAAGATATAGAAGAGAAGGGGGTTTTATATTTTCAAAAGTACCTTTATGCCTGGAGTCGGTTGGCTAGATTTGATATATAAATATCCTTTCAGCTGTTAGAACCATTGAATCTGTGTTTAACACCAGTTCATACCTGATACTTAGTATATGCAGTGGATACATTCTCATCTAATAAAACAACCAATATATTTTCCAATGGCTAGGGACTACAGAATTATATAAGGATAGTAGGGTACCTGGAATAAGAGAGGGAAGATAGATGTTAAAAGCTGAATGTTTTCATTCAAGGTCTCTGTCATCATGTTAATGTGGCAGATGGGACAGTAGTCTGACGACTCAGGTGGCTGAGTCTAAGATGGCTTACTTATGGCTAAAAGTCATTGCCTACTGTTGGAAAAAGAAGTGGGATTCATCTTTATTATGTATATAGAATTAATGAGAAGAAAGGCTAAGTTCAATTACAAATATTCCAAGAGATTTAAAATTACTTCATCATCAAGGTCATGCTAAATCACTTTTTCTGAATCTTAGTGGGTAAAAGTATGTCTTGGGGCCATCGCCAAGAGCAAATAAAATTACTGTGCAGGGGATGGAAGCAAATCTGAACTGTTTGTGAAGCAGGAGAGAATCTGGGGAGGTCTACCTATGGAGACTAGATGACAGATAACATAAATTAAACTAATAGTTCCAAAGCATCCTTCCCATGAACGCTCCTATGAAAAATAAAATATAACTTATTATTCATTTCCAAGTGTTACATTTCCAAACAGATGGTAAGTATGTTGAAGTCTCTAATGACACCTATTTCCCCACCCAGTGTTAGTGCCAATCTTAGTTTTGGTAATACTACCCTCTATTAGTAAGGTAAACACTGAATTATAAGGCAAATGAAAAATTAATTGCTCAAGACAGGTCTGTTGGGTTTGAAAACACTCTGAATGTAATGTAGAAATCACAGGGTAACTAAACAGGAAATGGTCAGTTGATTATATTCACTGGGAAAAAATATTTTAGCAAAATATAGTACCAAAAGAAAATGTAAAACTCATATGTTAAAAAATATATCATTAGACAATTAGGTCAATTTTAACCTCTATAAAATAATTAATAATGGTAACTAGCATTACCAAAATTATTACTTGGTAAATTTGTCACAGATAAAATATAGCTAGTTTATTTATGAGATCAAATTCTAAATACGTCGGCTGTATATAATGCATTTACATCACTTTTCTGTTAAAAGATTCCTAAAAGATTCATCAGAAATATTCCATTACAACACATGGCCCTTAGAACGATTTTGATAAGTTGAGTTAGAAAAGTGAAGATTCTGATTGCCTAGGAATATATATTCTTTAAAGAATAAATGGATAAAAATTGCTGGGGCAATTCGGGTTTTTGTTTTGTCAAGTTTTCAGTGTGTGCAAAATTGTTTGAGGCATAAGATGACCTAGAACACAGGTTTATTTCTGCTATCCTTTGATCTCTGCCTCAAGAGTTCTGAATTACAATTGGAACATAATTTCCTAATCTACTCAGACATTTCGTGTCTTTTAAAGGATGGCAGAGAGAGATTTTGGTGGTTAATATAATTCTGGTTAACACTGCAGTTGGCATGATGTTATATAAAAAGTGCACACTAGAATTTTTTATGTATTTGCGACTTATAATGTAATGCCACAATTCTAAAAAATCCATCAACTTGGGTTTGACCCTAGTTCAGCTATTTAACTCAAAATTGTGTTCCCCTGTGAACTTATCTTTCTGGTATAGGATTTTTTTTTTTAATGTTACACATAGGCTTACAAAAACAACTTTTTCATACACTTATTGTTAGAAAATAGGAACTAATGTGCAAGGGATTTTGTTTAGAGCATATTTAGATCTTAATGTGTTACCAAGACTGAATTTTGTCCACTGATGCAGTCCATAATCTTCCAAGGACTTTTCAGCACTTATTGTTTACATTCAAAAACTCCTTTCTACTTGAAGCTTACTTCAAATTCAGAGAAAATGAAACAGCCCACTCACAAGATCATAAGTCTTGGCCTTAGGATTTAGATTTGTAATCTGTATGAACAAGGAAAAACACTTTCCTGTTGGTATATGAAATTCTCTCTGGAAATTTCTGGAGAAATTGTTGGAATTTGTAGTTACCCCTTCCCAGAAAGGTGAAGTGGTTAGAACTTCACCATCCATCTCAGTAGAACATTTTTTCCTTTTATTGAAGTGTAATGATTCAGTCCACGTATTTTAAATTGTTTGCTTTTTGGTGTTTTGAGTTAGCACGGTTTTTGAAAGTAGAAATCTTATTTTACTTAAGGTTGAGTATTATTTTTTAAAAGTAAGTTCGTAGGTTGTGTCTTAATTTTACGCTTATGCCTGTCTCGCTCTGTGATGGCGGTGGTTGAGTTGTAGTTTTCTCTCCTTTCACTACAAATAATTTCTACTGACCTAGATAGAAGCTTTATCTGCAGGTAGGCAGACAGGCAGGAAGTAATTAGAGATCTGACTGTATTAAGAACTACTTATATCAAAATGTGATTTACTGTATTTTTCAGATAAAGGCTTCTCTCTGGTCTCTGGTGAGGTTGTAATTACCACATCATCTCCAAACTTCAACAGCTTATATATGGAATTCGCAAGCATGCATGCTGAGCAGGCACAAATTTGATGCCTATGTTTAGACATCTTATGACCATGTTGCAAATTCTAAGGCAGCATTTCTGCAGTGGAAAGTGAAGATTAATATGGAGGCATGAAGGAAGAAAAAGCAGATGTGATTTTTTTTTTTACACTAATGCTTTACTTAATCAGCAGAGGGAACAGAAATAATTTCATTCCTATGAAGCAAACTGTAAAAATAAAAATTAACTAGCAGTAGTCGATTATTTACTACTAAGCCATTGGCTAAGAATGGACTACATATCTTCCACTGAATCTACTAATACGAAGTATTATTTATTTAATTATTTGCTATGAAGTTTGTGTCAGTAGATCGATGGGATAATGTGCTAACCAGTATAACTAAGATCATAATTAAAATTATTCAGTGGCCCATAGAAGGGACCATTTGAATGTTCAGAGAGTGGCAATATTTGAAAGGATGAGGAGGTATGGCCTTGTTGGAGGATGTATGTCACTGGAGCTGGGCACTGAGGATTCAAAACCTCAAGCTAGAATTAGTGTCACTCTCTTCCAGCTCTCTGGGGATCTGGAAGTAACACCCTCAGCTCCTTCTGCAACACCACATCTGCCTGTGTGCTGCCATTCTTTTTTTCATGGTTAGACTGAATTAAACTTCTAAAGTTATAAGTAAGTCCAAGATGAATGCTTTCCTGGATAAGAATTTCTTGGTCCTGGTATCTCTTCAAAGTAAAAGAACACTGATTGTCTTAGGATTTTACTGCTGTGGACAGACAACATAACAAAGGCAACATTTTCTTTTCTTTTCTTTTCTTTTTATTAGATATTCTTTTTATTTAAATTTCAAATGTTATCCCCTTTCCCAGTCCCCCCCCCCAGTATCCCCATATCCTTAACCCCCTCCACCTGCTTCTATGGGGGTGTTTCCCCACCCACCTACCCTCTCCCACCTCCAAATGTTCCCATTCCCTTACACTGGGGCATCGAGCCTTCATAGGACCAAGGACCACTCCTCCTCCCACTGATGCCCGAGAAGGCCATCCTCTGCTACATATGTGATTGGATCCATGAGTCCCTCCATCTGTACTCTTTGGTTGGTGGTGTCTGGAGGGTCTGGTTTGTTGATATTGTTGTTCTTCTTATGGGGTTGCAAACACCTTTAGCTCCTTCAGTCCTTTCTCTTACTCATCCATTGGGGACCTTGTGCTCAGTCCAATGGTTGGCTGCTAGCATCCACCTCTGTATTTGTCAGGCTGTGGCAGAGAGTCTCAGTAGACAGCTACATCAGACTCCTGTCAGCATGCACTTTTTGGCATCCACCATAGACTCTGCATTTGGTGACTGTATATGGAATGGATCCCAGGAGGGGCAGTCTCTGGATGGCCATTCCTTCAGTCTCTGCTCCACACTTTGTCTCTGTATTTCCTCCCATGAGTGTTTTGTTCCCCCTTCTAAGAAGCACTGAAGCATCTATACTTTGGTCTTCCTTCTTCTTGAGCTTCATGTGGTCTATGAATTGTATCTTGGTTATTCCAAACCTTTAGGTTAATATCCACTCATCAGTGAGTCCATACCATGTGTGTTCTTTGGTGGTTAGGTTACTTCACTCAGGATGATATTTTCTAATTCCACCCATTTGTCTAAGAAGTTCATGAAGTCATTGTTTTTAATAGCTTAGTAGCACTCCATTGTGTAAATGCACCACATTTTCTGTGTCCATTCCTCTGTTGAAGGACATCTGTGTTCTTTCCAGCTTCTGGCTATTATAAATAAGGCTGCTATGACCATAGTGGAAAATATGTCCTTATTATATGTTGAACCATCATTTAGATATATGCCCAGGAGTGGTATTGCTGGGTCCTCAGGTAATACTATGTCCAATTTTCTGAGGAACCACCAGACTGATTTCCAGAGTAGTTGTACCAGCTTGCAATACCACCAACAATAGTGGAGTGTTCCTCTTTCTTAACAGCATCCTCAACAGCATCTGCTGTCACTTGAGTTTTTGATCTTAGCTATTTTGACTGGTGAGGTGGAATCTCAGTGTTGTTTTGATGTGTACTTCCCTGATTATTAAGGATGTTTAATATTTCTGTGTGTGCTTCTTAGCCATTTGAGATTCTTCAGTTGAGAATTCTCTGTTTAGCTCTGTTCCCAATTTTTTAATAGATTTTTTTTTTCATTCTCTGGAGTCTAACTTCTTGAGTTCTTTATATAGAGATAATATTTGTTCTCTAATGAGCGTAGCATTGGTAAAGATCTTTTCCCAAACTTTTGGTTCCCATCTTCTCCTATTGACAGTGTCCTTTGGACAAAGGCAACTCTTATAAGGATAGCATTTAATTGGGTCTGGTTTACATTTAAATGGGTCTGGCTTACATTTTAGTCTATTATCATCAAGGTGGAAACATTGCAGCATCCATGGTGCAGGCAGAGCTGAGAGTTCTACATCTTTATCTGAAGGATGCTAGTGGAAGACTGACTTCTAGAAAGCTAGGATTAGGGTATTAAAGCCCACTCCCACAGTGACCCACCTACTCCAACAAGGCTGCACCTCCAAATCGTGCCACTCGATGGGCCAAGCATATACAAACCATCACACTGACTAAGACAGCAATATTAGAGAAATACTTCCATTGAGCAACATGCTTCTTTATATTGTAACTATTTATAAATGCATTTAAACATTGTTCAAAGTAACCATTTGTTTATTTTGATAGATATCCACTAAAACACCATATTTTTCCTATATTATTAGAAAATGTACTTATTCACAGAAAACAAACAAAGAAAATATTTGTGAAAGCAAATATTTACATACAACAAAAATCTCTGTGGCTATTTTTTTTATTCTTTGATTCTGTTGAGATAGGGATTGAATCCAGACCTTTCTGTAATTGTTAGGAACGTGCTAACATTGAACCATACTCCCGAACTTATATGTGGATATTACCATCAGAATTCTTAAGCAATGTTAAAATAGTATCAAAGTACATATTAAACAGCATGTTCATAATTACTACACTGAAACATGTTTTTTCTGAAGTTGTACCCAGAAAATTCTTTGTATTTAGCTCTTTGTTGTATCATTAAAATAAAATCTTTAAGATATTGTACATCAAGTTTTATAACTTTATTTTAAAAGTACCACTACAGATTTGAAGTGTGGGTATCAAATATCCACAAAGCTAAATAAATTAATTTGTAAAAAGATATTATACATAAAATATCATAGTATATAGAGCTTAATTAAATTATTCCCTTTTTATTTACTCCTTTGCGTTGCCTTGTTAATCTGGCTAAACTTTATGTGTTTAATAGAAGTAGTTAGTGTACAATAGTTTTGAAGACAATATTTGTTTTACACCATATTAGTTTGATGTTATCATTGACTTTTATTGTGCAAGATATATATATATATATATATATATATATATATATATATATATATATATATATATCTACAACTGAGGTTTATTTAAAGGTTTTAAGTATTATTTTTTAAGTCACAACAGTGTCAGCTTTTGCCAATGACTCAGTTCTTGATCTTTGCCATAACAGTAGATTTTAATCCTTCAAACTGTTAGCAGAGTTTACACCACAGTTACCAGTTTTACTATAGGATTCAAACTAATTTTGAACTCAACATATCCTAAAATTCCAAAGCAATCCACTTCTTTCATGTACCTGTGATAAACATGTGTGGATACATGTTCATGTGTTTACATTTACATGTACATGTGTGCAATTATTATTGAGATAACAACACTGAGACCAGAATATTGTATCCTCAGATGACTTTCTCTATTGCTCTTTTTGAAGCAGGGATTCTCCCTGAATGTGGCTGGATCAGTTGTCCTGCCAAGGCACTGGAGTAATTATTTTTCTTTTACACTTCAAAGCTGGGATTTTTTCTTTTCTTTCCATTTTCTTTTCTTTGTTTTTAAAATTGGTTATTTTATTTATTTACATTTCAAATGTTGTCCCCTTATAGCTTTGCTCTCCACAACTTCCCAATCCCATTCCTTCAGCCCCCTGCTGCTATGAGGGTGCTCCCCCACCTACCCACCAGCTCTTGCCTGAGGTTCCAAAGAATCAGGGGGCTCCCCTCCCACTGATGCCAGATAAGGCAATTTTCTGCTAATTATGCAGCTGGAGCCATGGGTCCCTCCATATGTACTCTTGGGTTGATAGTATCCCATCCTCCACTGCTAAACACCTCTGTTCAATTCCCTGACCCTCTGTATTTCTCCCTGTCTCCTTCCACATCTGCTACTGTCCCCTTCTTTTCATCCCCTTCCCCTCTCTCTCCCAGGTCCCTTGTCCTTTCTACTTTCTGTGATTCTTTGTTCCTCCTTCTAAGTAGGACTGAAGCATCCACACTTTGGTCTTTCTGGTTTGTGAGCTTCATATGGTTTATGAGTTATATCATGGGTATTCCGAGCTTATCAGTGAGTACATACCATGTGAATTCTTTTGAGAGTGGATTATCTTACTCGGGATGATACTTTCGAGGTCCATCCATTTGCTTGCAAATTTCATGAATCATTGTTTTAAATAGCTGAGCAGTGGTTAAAAAAAAATAATGCCATATTCAACAAATTGTGCTGTTTCAAGAGGAGATCAGCAGGCAGAAGAATATAACTTTATCCATTCTTATCTCCTTGTACAAAACTCAAGCCCAAGTGGATCAAGAACGTCCACATAAAACCACATACCCTGAATCTAATAAAAAAGATAGTTGGAACAAAACTTGAACACATAGGCACAGGGGAAATTTTTCTGAACAAAACACCAATGGCTCGGGCTCTAAGGTCAACTCTAGACGATTGGAATCTCTAAAGTTGAAAAGCAAAGTGGACTATCAATACGACAAAATGGCAACCTACATACTGGGAAAAGATCACTACCTATCATTCAATAGGAAGTTCATGGCTCTGAGTTTATTGTTAGGGTGTTTTCAATTATTTTAATCATTTTAATAGAAATGGCTGAGAGCAGTTAACAGAGAATAGTCTAAATAAATTCACATAGATAGTTGGTTTTCAAAAATGTCAGAAGTCCACAGAATGTAATGTTTAATGTTACTTATTCACTTGTTGTTGAGACTAGTCTGCTCCGAACAGCTTTTCCTGTCTTGGATTCAAAGAAGAAACTGAGCTTCTTTGAGTTTCTCCAGTTGTGGAAAAACAGCCACTAGGCAAGAATTGCCTCATTCATATACAGACATAATACTGTCCAAAGAAAGGACACAATTACAGGTTAGGACAGCTTGATTCTGCCAAGACAGAGTAGGCTAGTCCTTAATATTCCTGTTTCTCTAAGTCTGTCAGATGACCCTTGCCAGTAGGCTGAAGACCGATGCTCCAACTTGTTGAAATGAGGGACTATACAAGTGATCAGTGATCTCTATAAATTGACTAAGTTTTAGAAGCTGTGTTAGGCTTCCTATATATTTTCAGGTAATATCAGTCATTCTTGGATTTCTGAGGGGATTGAAAAACTACATAGTCTCCTGGTCAATCCAGGCATTTTACTTTGAGGAGAACAGACTTGAGGGGATGGTTTTCAGATGGCATTCAATCTAAAACCAATACATAGCCAGGTGCAGAACTATAGTCTTTTAAGGAAGCATAGATGACAGAGGTTCTATTTAATTAACAAAGATGATGGATTGGGTGCTAGGTCTCTTGTACTTTATAAATTACAAAATAATAATAGTTATGTTCAATTATATCTGAGATAAAATTTTAATTGGACAGAAAGGGGGAAATGTTGTGGATAGCCCTGGAGCTAATTATATTTGATGTTAATTCCATTCTCCTGTGAGTGGCTTTGAACAAGGAATGAGTCAGCACTCAGTATTTCCTGTATTCCTGCTTTGCACCTTAATTTGTAAAATAAAGGAGAGCTGATGATTGGGCAGATAAAAGGAAAGGTGGAGAGGAAAGTGGGAGAGTAAAAGGAGAAAATGGAAGAGGCAGAGGATATAGAGGAGGAGGAAGAAGAAAAGCAGAGCAGAAGCACATAGCCCAGAGAACCTGCAAGTTATAAGGGGTCTCATACATGTGGAAGATGGTAGTGTAGTGGTAGATCTGCCCAATCTAGGCATATAGCATGTATTCATATTAATTGAGTTGTTTTTCATTGCTGGGACATATTTGGGTTGGAGATTTACAGCAACAGCCCCACATCCCATATAGGGCTAATATATACAATATATATAAACAACTCAAGAAGTAAGAGTCCAGAAAATAAAATAAATAAATAAATAAATAAATAAACCCTATTCAAAATTGGGTACAGAGCTAAGGAAAGAATTCTCAACTGAGGAATCTGAAATGGCTAAGAAGCACCTAAAGAAATGTTCAACAACCTTAGACATCAGGGAAATGCAAATCAAAACAACCCTGAGATTCCACCTTACACCAGTCAAAATGGCTAATATTAAAAACTCAAGTGACAGCAGATGCTGTTGAAGATGTAAAGAAAGAGGAACACTCTTCCAGTGTTGGCAGGATTGCAAGCTGGTATAACCACTTTGGAAATCAGTCTGTTGGTTCCTCAGAAAATTGGACATAGTATTACCTGAGGACCCAGCTATACCACTCCTGGGCATATACCCAAAAGATGCTCCAATGTACAACAAGGACACATGTTCCACTGTATTCATAGTAGACTAATTTATAATAGCCAGAAACTAGAAGAAACCCAGATAGATGTCCTTCAACAGAGGAATGGCTACAGAAAATGTGGTACATTTCCAATAAACCCTGGGATTATTTTTTTTTTTTTTTTTTTTTTTTTTTTTTTTTTTGCCATTCCTCAGTACTTTTAAGAGAAATCCAAACTCAGGTCAGGTAATCAGGCTTTAATAGCAAGCATGCTATCCACTAAGCCATCTCCTCAGCACTGTCACTTTATCTTGAGGAAAATTGTAGCAAAGCCAAGTGTATCGTGCTACTTGATTTCAGCTGCTTGAAATGCTATCGTAACTAAAATAACATAATGATAACAGGAAAACATAGAGACTAATGTAATAAAATAGGCATTCCAGAACTGAAAACTTACAAATGTAATCAATTATTTCCCACAGAGTTTCAAGAATACATAATTGGTAGTGAAGAATCTTTTCAAAAATAGTCATGGTAAAACTAGATATCCACACACAAAAGACTGAAATTTTACCTTTAACATATAGTTTATCAAAGTCAATTTAAATTGTTTAAAAGCTAATATACTGGACTTTAACATGTAACCTTTCTAGAAGAATATATTGAAGAAAAGTTTTATAACCGTGTGTGCGCGCGCGAGCGTGTGTGTGTGTGTGTGTGTGTGTGTGTGTGTGTGTGTGTGTGTGTTTGAGAGAGGGTAGAGAGAGGAAGAGGGAGCAAGAGAAGGAGAGAGAAATGTGAAGAGAGGGAGAATTTCTTTTAGGTATGACACAAGGTCATGTCTCACAAGGGTTAATGTTAAAATACACAAGAACAGCAGGCCAAAGACACATAACCTCATCAGACTGTGAGCATGAGCTCACTCATGAATCTTCACAATGTACAGCAAACTTCTTAGTAGACTAAAAAGAAGTTAAATGTCAGTGGTCCTCGGAAATGCAAATAGCACACCTTGCCACTGTTAGCATGGGCATCTCAAAACAAAAGCCAAAGTACATGCTTTGTTATGGAAGACTTGCAATGTCCTTATATACCACTCAAAAATATAAAATGGTAGAGATTATCTATTTTATCTTTTAAAAATTACAAATGTAATTTACATAAAATTTGATAAAACACTCACATACACACATCACACTAATTAATGAAAAATGAGGTAACAAATTTGAAATAAGGTAGGGCTATATGGGAAATCTTGGAAGAGGAAAATGAAGGTATAAATGATGTAATTATAATCTCAAAAATAAAAATTAGTTTAAATATCACATCAATATCTCAAAGAGATATATGCACTCTAATATTTATCATATCATGTTCACAATAGTCATCAGGAAAATAAGATAAATATTCATTGGCAGATGAGTAGATAAGAACAATGATGTCTTTACAACATTGTTCAACCCAAAAATTTTAAAATTACAAATCTGTTTGTTCTCTCTCTCTCTCTCTCTCTCTCTCTCTCTCTCTCTCTCTCTCTCTCCTTTCTATTGTCTTTTTCCTGCTATGTGTGAAGCTAAAGACTCCATCCTTCTTTTGAATTACCAACCTGGGAGTTTAATAAGTCTCCCTCCTTTAACAATGCACCTAGCAAACAGTCACTTTTGTAGCAACATAGATAACAATAAGCCAATAACACATAGAACAGGTTTCACGTTAATTGTCCATATAACAGTCCAAACAATGACACAAATATAACCAGTTTCTTGACCTCTAGTTACTTTTTAGTTGATGACATTTTCAACCAAATTTCTGGAAATTTCTGGGAATATTTTCCCCTATTCTTCCCTTTAAATTTCCATCCCCCAAAAGAAAGATTTATCTTCCATCGAAAGAATGCTATTAAATGATGGTAGCCTGCTAAAGCAGATTCAAATCTCAATTTTCTATTTTCATCTTAATTGAATGTTTAAGTTCTTTTGCATTGAAGGCACATTTGACTTTCAATTTGCTAGGGTAATATAGAAAAATCTCAAGTAGAATACTGATATATTGGCCAGTATTATAATATAGTCAGAATACTATTATCAAAAACAAGGAGATATAGTTAAGAATACTGGTTGCTCTTCCTGAGGTTTCAGGTTCAATTCCCAGAATCCACATGGTGGCTCACAATCACCTGTAATTCCAGTACCAACATATCCAATATTCTATTCTGTATACATGTGGGCAGACAAAGGTTCAGATAAAATACATGAATGGGTAGAAGGTAATGGGGGAGGGGAGCAAGGGGGTGGGGAAGGGGAAGAGGGAGAGAGAAAGAGAGAAATACATTTTATATAATTTTAAAAATCAGATATACTAAGCAATGCTCAATTAACAGTGGATCTCATTTGGAATTTGCACATCTTTGCATAGAGTAATTGGGTCTAGGGAACTATGACATGACATTATATGCATGTGTGATCTGTTCAACTGTTGAAGGAACATTGCTTGGTTCCCAGTTTAGGGCTACAGAAATTAAAATTTAAAAATAATTTATTTACTTTAATAAGTGAAAATACATTTATCTATGATCCTTGTTTGATGAGCTTTTTATTCATAAGGTAGACATGTCTTTAGTTCTATAAGAAATTGCTCCACTTTTCCATAAATGACTAATATTTTACATTCATTATGCAACATCACAGATAACTGGTACGAACAGTAATTTATAATTTATTTTATTTATGTGGACATGAGAGAGAGAGGGAGAGAGGGAGAGAGAGAGAGAGAGAGAGAGAGAGAGAGAGAGAGAGAGAGAGAGAGAGAGAGAGAGAGTGTTGAAACCCAATGAGCTAAAAAAGAGGGTTGGGTTTCCTGGATCTATGGTTGTAGATAGTTGTAGGCTAGCTGACATGGGTGTGAGGAAGCAAACTGTAATCCACTTAAAGAAAAGCAATTTCTTTTAGTTATAAGGCCATCTCTCTATCTCTTTGGCAATAATTTTTATTGTATTCAGTCTATTAGGTGAATTAGTATAAACTAATATATTTATTTTCATAGAACACAGAGCAGAGGTGATCAGGGTTAGATAACACAGTACAGGTGGCATCTGATTCCATGGGAATCAAAGCAGGGCAGAGCAATACCACATGCCATTTCATAACCTTTTCCCCTCACGGAACAGGTAATATTAGAAAAAGGGAGACAGGGAAATTTTTTTAACCTATTTCTTTTAATTTTTTTGTGACATTAGAATTATATCATTTCCCTTTCTGTTTCTTCCATTTAAATTCTCCCACATACTTTTCCGTACTCTTTCAAATCCCTGACCTCATTTTTCATTAATTTTTGTTTTATACAGGCTGAAACAAATACTAAAGCTGAAAGATTTTGATAGCAGCAAAACAGGATTAGCCATAAATGACAGTGTTTCATCTAGAATGCACAGCACCTATGGTTGCATGTACAAAAGCAAGCACGGATGGAAAATGGGCTCATGAAATCCCACCACCCTAGCTGACAAGCTATTGAGAGTTTATGGTTGCAGGGGGATAGAGGATCAGTTTTTCTGGACCACTTATGGTCCAGTAGATGGTCCTATACCCAGGAATGTATAGACAGCACAAAGAATATTCAGTTAAAAAAGAAAAAAAAAACACATGCAGTTGAGAGTGGAAGTGGTGGTGGGGAGAGGAGGAGTTGGAGGTGGAGGTAAAGGATATATTTAACCAAATTCATCACATGCATGTTCTAAATTCTCAAACAGTCAAAACCAGATGAATAAATAAAAAGGCCACATTTGGTCAGGTGACTAAGATTTCCTAATACTTTCACACTATTCTTCTCTTCCTTCATGCATTATCTCTTCCACATTCTTTTCATTGATCTGATCATTGAATATAGAAATAAACCATCGATCTATTGTAAGCCTCTTTTTTCCCATGTTTCCTCATTTCATTAGGGAACCTTGCCATGTAAATGACCATAAATACTTGTGATTGCTATAGCTATGTCTTTTCAGGATGTCTTCATTGAAAGCCTACTTGGTCAAGGTGCTCAGCAAAACCAAAAGACAGGTCAAATGGACACAATACAAATGAAAATTTTGGCATTTTGGGTTGAAATCTGCTGTATTGTAGATTTTCTTACTCAGAGCATAACATCCTCACCTCCCTTTAAATTTCTCAAGGAAAAAAAAAAAACTTTGGTGATACTACATGGCTCTCATTCTCTCGTAGTCCATATTGAATCCATGAAAGTATCTCCTCAGACCCATCTTTAAAGCATATCTCCCACACCCTCTCCAATAGTGACTGTGACAGGCCCAAAAGCTTGGACACAGTCCCAAGGATAAAAGTTCATGGTATCTTAGTCTCCTGGAACTGTGGCATCCTATAAAATGAATGCTCCAAATCTGTCCTTGGTTTAGTCGGTGAACAGATCTGTGTGCTTTCCTTCAATATTGTTTTATTATAAGTGCCTTTAAGGATTGATTTTGACATATTATATAGCTGTTGATTTTGAGATTAGCCTCCACCAGTGTTCCAGTGTCCTAGGCAGTCCTTGAGCCAACCCTGGGCCTGGAATTCAGTAAGAATGTTACCTATTCAGTATCATTAAGAACTACCTCTAGTATTGTAAGAGAGACAGTGAAAGAAATCAGGCATTGCAATTTACTTCAATAGAGCTAGAAATCTCAGGGCTAGTCTACATAGTAAATACTTAGTACAATAGCCAAGTCACTCCCATACACAGGAGTGGCCTAGGAAGAAGGAAGGTTACAGTTTTAGAAGGAACTGGAGTATTGTATCATTCATGAAAGGGTTAGTAGTACAGAAATCCCCTGGTGCATGTTTTTCACTAGGCCCAGAGAATAGCATAAGTAGATATTTTCTAAGGGACCCCTGGTGGTGGGTTTAACAATAGACTAGTATTGCATCAGACCTTTCACCTGGTTCCTGTGAATAGCTGTCTTTATATAGTGCTGATCTTATCTCAATTGTAAACATTGCCTAGTTCCTGCTAGTCTGTTTGTATGAATTTTTTGTTTTGTGTCAGATAACTTCCATGTACCTTGGGTGAACTTAATGTATCACTTAACTTCATTGTTTTCTGTAATATATAAGTCTGATGCTCACTTTGACAAATTACATTCAGATCAACACTCCCTTGTGGTCACCTCTGTTTGTCACTTTTTGCCAACTCCATGCCCACCTGTACTGGGACCCTGATTCTCCCACTGATTGAGGGGCTGACTGAGGCCGGTCCAGGGCACATATCTACACTTTCAGTACCTTTCGCCCTTTGTAAACCAGAAGTCAGATCTCAGGTAGCATAATTTGTTTATAGATTTCTTACCAAACTCTCGAATCATACAGATTTTGTGGTCTTCCTTCTCTTGATAGTTGATCTTCAATAAAGGAATAGAATATGCCAATGTAAAATAGGAATGCTTTAAAATGCAAGTTAAAGTTTCCTTTCTCATTTCCAAATTCTTTTTAGTTTATCAAATCTTTCAAGTTGCCTTTCTGACTAAGTTTGACTTGTTGCCCGATTACTCCTCTATTTGCATCAACTGTGTTGTCCTTACTAGCTTGTATCCTTGTCTATTGTGTATGTGGTTATCCAAAGCAGCAAGAGCTTAAGAAAGTTCTTCCTGTACTGAGGATGAAGAACAGAACGTGGGTGTTCAAACTATCGGGCAATGTCTTGATCTAAATCACAAAGAAATTCTTGTTCTCTTAATACTAAGAATAACTTTTCAAATTTTATTTTTAAATTCACTTATAGTAAATCACTCTTTGGAATATAAAGGTCTATGGACTTCCATTTATGTCTCTAACTAAATGTCATTTGATGAGCGAGGGAGTCCAATAATCTAGACCACCCCATATGAAACAGTAATCCCATTTACAGTGTATAAAATACACTTCCACACATCATGCATACCCTGCTCCTCTTTTTAATTACCTTATTGTGCCATTTAATCCCCTTTTATTCTCAATGTTTTGCATATTAATTGTCTTCTTAGCTTATTTAAAACCCCTTACACTCAGTGCGTTTACATATTAATTGTATTTATAGCTCATTTTACTTCATGATGTGCTTTTTTATTGTAACCATTGTTTGGGTATTTCCCTTCAGGTTTCTATTTTATTTTCTCAAATGATTCTTAGAAAAATAATAAATTTCATATTAAAAAGTTTCAAGGGATAGTGTAAATCTTACTGAAATGTTTTATCTCTCTACCTTCATGCATCTTGGCTTCATATTTCTTCCAGTGTTAAACATGAAGAGAAATTAATTTGTGTTGGACACCATTTTGGCCCTGGTTTGGACCTTGAGGACAAACCAGAGCCTGGCTCAAGTTTTGAGACCTGTCTCAGTCACTTCCATATTGGGGTAACTCAGCAAGACCTGTTTGGTCCTGCCTTGGCCCCTCCTTTGCTGATGTAGAGCTTTGCCATTGGCCCTGTCAGCCACTCCATACCCTCTGTCAGTCACCCTTCCCTCCCTCCTACGCCATCTTACCTCACTAAAAATTCTCCTCCCTATGTTCCGAACTTATGTAAGTGAGAGGTTGAGGCCATAAGTTGAGTTCCTGCTTCAACAATATTCCCAGCTTGGTGTGTTCCTTTTGGGCCCACGACACTCGCCATCCTGCTCAGCCCTGGAGAGACCCTGGAGGGACTGGGACCTCTCTCCTCTTGCCTTGACCTGCCAGCAAGGAGCCACCAAATTTGGAGTTATAGTATGGAGATTTATAACATGTTTATTCACTATACATGTAACATATTTGTTTCAAAGGAAACAACTGTTTAAAACTTTTACTTAACTTATAACCACACAGAATAAACTTATTTTTCCAACCTAATATTTGTTTTTAATTTTCTGAGTATTAAATTCATTCATTGAAACAATGTTGTACATATCTAGATCAATAATGTTTTATAAAATATTGTGTTTATTAATATTTTTACTATACTCTGAATCACACTCAAATCGTTACAAGTTCAGTATATTGAAATCTCTTTTAATATAATTTATTCAAATGAATTGAAGTTACATCCTAAAATGTTAATGTTTGTAGGCCATGCCTACCGTGTGCAATCTTTTAATAGCATAGAAAATTGAAATGCATAAATAAAATCATGAACATAAGGCTACTTAGTCTCATGTACAGATGGATAGAATGGCTTGGATATGGATGTGTGCATATGCATGAACGTTGCCTGTATTTATGGGTCCTTCTTTGTCCTCCTGTATATTGCTCTGTTGACATCATCTATACATTTCTCACCAAAACATGTGATGCTTGACTCACCAGCTGATATTAAGAACACTTTTAATGATAGGGCAAAACAGTGTCTCCTTCTCACTTAAACATATTACTCATTTCATTTCATTGTCTCTAACCATCTTTATCTTTGGCTGGAGCTGTTTGATTTTAATATTCAATTTGAAGAGCTATCAGTTCAGAGAATCTTATTTTCCCTTTGGAGTAAAAGTCAGTTAAGATTTTTAATTTGTTCTTGTCCTCCAGACAAAAGAAACTCTTTCAAATTTTTCTGCTAAAAACTTCCCATGGGAAGACTAGCACATTATGTTAATACAGAATACCTTACTGCTGTTGTCTCTTTTATTTCAGAGTTCAAGAAAATCAGTGGTCTGAGCTGTTCCTACAATAGATGTATAAAATAAGAAGTTTTATTTATGAAAGAGGATAAATAGCATGGACTCATTATTTTTAAAGCTTCTACAACTAGAAATAGAAGAACAGCATCCTGAAAAATGTCCTTAAGTCTTCTCCAAAGCCACTTCTCTCTCAATTCTTGTTATGCTTGATTTTAACTTCATATAAATACAAAAACAGACCATTTGGTTCAGAATATAATTTCATGGCTCTTAGGTCACTTAAAAAAAAAAAAACACATTCTTACAATGATGGATGCTGTTTGCTTTGACACCATGTTTCAGCATAGTACTGAATAAATCATGTTTGCTCTGGAAATCCATATTGTTCTTACATAACTGATATTGCATTTGATGTTTCTGCTTTAGATGGTAAGCAGGAGTCATGGCCTATTCATTTGATTTGTTACATTTTCTTTAAATCTTGCTATAGCTTTTTTATAAAAAGTATTCCTAGTAAATAGTTGGGCTTTAGTATATATTCTTATTTTTAAGAGATTTAAGATTTTCATAATGAAATTTGCATCAATGAAAGATTGAAGATTATTTTCGGTTTCACTTCTAGCTTCCTCACTGATTTCCTGCATTGGCTTATTATAATGGGTGGTGACCCAGAATATGTAAACAAATAAATCATTTCCCTCCCCAAGTTGTTTGATCATGAAGTTTTATCACAATAGAAACAAAGCAATAACATAGCACAAACATGTAATTCCATAATATAGTTCAAATTTTAAAAGATATATTATTTTTAAATACTTGGACGGAAAGCAAATCCTGGCAATTATATGAGGGAAAGACATTTGCCAAAATTGTTCATTTTTCAAAGTGCATAAAAGGCACTTTATAAATTCTTTTTTTTCCCCTTCAGAGATAGTAAATGAGGTTTCCCAAATTACATGGACTAATTTAGCTGTGCAATAATTAGTATTACTAATTTATTATACTTGTAAACATATTTTATTTTTAATTGGATAATGTAATTTTTAATAAAGCAAGCTTTAGCATATATATATATATATATATATACATATATATATATATATATATATATATATATATATATATATACATATATATAAAGTTAACCAGAGTTATCATTTTGAGTGTACATTATAGATATACATGAGACAAAATGGATCATAATGTGATTAATATTCACAAGATGAACAAATGCATTCATCAGTCTCTAGGACAAGCACTATGATCTTGCCAGCACTCTAGAAAGTTTCATTAAGAGCGCTTACTGCTACTGCAAGTTAATTTTTGGAAACACAGAGAAGGACTTCTCATTTTTTCAAGATTATCTTTGTAATATTGATTCAGTTTGCTGTATTAATGCCAGTTCTTTTTCACACAATTTAATT
The DNA here is from genome assembly GCF_900095145.1 of Mus pahari. Lineage (NCBI taxonomy): Eukaryota > Metazoa > Chordata > Mammalia > Rodentia > Muridae > Mus > Mus pahari. The sequence continues at coordinate 6,313,886 of NC_034591.1, forward strand.
AAGGTAATTCATTTATAAGTAATCTTAAATCAATATGTGTGTTCTATTGTTCATAAGCTTAGGTCTGTTTTCTGTTTCTAAAATAACAATGATAATAGTGAGGCAGCTAAGTATTTCAGGTATTGATTTTGGTAAATAAATGCACACTTGGTTTGACTTGAACACTGAGAATGGAATGACCATGGAAGAATACACATCTTCTTTATTTCAACCATATACTGCCAAGAAATTTTAATCCAGCAACATGGATACTCTGCCTGGAACACAGACAGGCTCGTATTTACACACTGAATGCCAAACAATGTAGGTAAGGGTACTTTGTAGAAGGAGTTAGCCCTATTTTAAAGTGATGTTTAATTGAGGGTCAGACCCAATGACAAATCAAACAGCAACTTGACAGAATGTGTCAGAGATAGGATACACCCAACTCTCCTGAGCACGGAATAGAAAAGGGGGATATTTAAGAGCAGTGTTGGAAGAGAATGAGTCAAATAGGAGTCAGTGCAGTGACTGTAGTGCAGTGGAGTTGAGTTTGTTCATGGGTTCATGCAGTTCAGTGCAGGTCAGGAGAGGCAGTTGAAGCAAGAGAATTAGAAGGATCCAGAAGATTAGAACATATTACCAAAATTAGTTTGAGTCCAAGCTGAAGAATTCAATGAGAAGCTGAGAGGAGCCAGATGGAATCTGTTAGCATGGAGAGGAGTTTGAGCCAGAACAGCTGGCTTGAACCAGTCAGGCAGAGTTCAGAAAGAAATAGAAAGCATGGGCATGTTCATCAGTAAGACTCCAAGTGGACAACTATATCAGGCAAATAAAAAAAAAAAAAAAGAAATCCTGTTGCTACACATTCTCATCAAAACTTCTTATTGTCATTTTAAATTTAAACTGTTTTGGTGATAAGTAATATAATTCCATTTGGTTTAATTACTGTATGCTTGATGAATGATAAAGCATAACAAACATTCTTATAATTCTTTATGCACAAATTAATTTGTGAGAGCTCATTTGAACTCTTTTTGCTGACTTTTCTAATTGTCTTGATCACGTTCATCCATCTATACTTTTTTCAACATGTGTCAATTTTTGTCATATATATGTGTTGCCAGCCATTTTCCCAGCCTTTGTTTAAATCCCTTAATCCCAATACAAGATCTTTGAGAACTCAATTTTGACCTAGTATATGTTTATCATAATGTAGTTTTTTTAATAGGTAATTACTAATTAATATTACTGAATTAGCAGAATGACTCCATCTAAATCTGGCTTCTCTCTGCTCTGAGAGTAAAGTTCTATAGTATACTAGTATGCTAGAGTTCTGGTTTTGAATACTGCTTGTGATTTCTTCCTCAGTACCCTCAGCTCCTCATCTTCTGCCTGTGGAGTAAACTCATGAAGTCTTTACTTGAAGTTTGTGAGGATTATTTTACTTGGAAACTCAGGCTTCCATAGCAAGCTCAAATTGTTTATTGTTTCTAAGCTCCTGTAAGATTACTAAATGTTCTACTACCCCTAAATCTTTGTCTATAATCGCAGACACAAACATCTCAGACTTTCTACCGTCCTCATTTAAGCACCAATATCTTCTAATTACATAAAATGGTACACAATTATTTGAAAAAATCATTATGGTAAAATTATTACTTTATGAATCAGTTGCTGCCAAAATAAACTACTATTTTTAGACAAGTGTTCTCTATATAATACTGTAAGTATTTTGGATTAAACACTTTGTGATTAAGGTGGCACTCAATTGTGAATGCTTATAGTCACTCTAGATTTAACTATAAAATAATTTAAAAAGAACAAACGTGATAAATATAAAAATTTCCAAGTCATTAAGTATTTTCTTACCTTGACAGCCGTACCTGTGCTTTTCTCACATCTGATGTGTTAAATGGTGATACTGCATATTGTCACACCTAAGTGAATACTTTTTTCTGAAGGCTTAGATCAGAGAGAGGTGAAAATAACTTCATATTTTCAGAGCACGTTATGATTATGTTGATGTATAAGCTCTTTTTATTAATTGAATGGCATATTTTTGCAATAAGTACAAATGAATATTAACTTTTATATAAAACCTAAAAAACATTACCATACCCAAACAAATATTCACTTGAAAATGTAGTAAAATATTTCAACATCAACCAGAATGATTAGAAAACACTTTGAATGTAAATGATCAAATTAGTATGCAAATTGCTATTGTTGGTTCTCTTAAAGGTAGAAATGAAAATGAAATGGTGTATAAAATATTTGCCTTTTATTATTATGTATGGGTGGAATGCTATTTGTATATATATATCATTCTTATAAATTTGTGAATAAAAGATATACCCTGTTTAACTGACACTGTACCGTGCCATATAATAATAATATGCAACATTAATAGAGAAGTTCAAAAAATATATATTTATGCTAGGTTGCAAATGATAGCTCCATGAACAATTTAGCCTTAATTTATTTAAGAATTCTACAAGTATAATAAAACCAAGTGAAGTTACCTAGCACAAGGAAAATTACACGATGCCATTGATATCTACAAAACAAACTGAATACAAATCAGATGAAAATAAAATGATAAAGATAAAATTCAGGAGGAAATATTAAGGAAAGGAAAATACAAATGATTAATGAACATGCTAAATTTCATTGATTTTTGACAATATTCTGAATCACTTTTATATCTTTAAAACTTTAAAATTCAAAATAGGAAAATGCTTTCAAAAGATCTATGCATGCTCTTATATACCAAGTCACAATACATTTGATAACTGAGGAAAAATATATCATTCTTTGAAAGAGAAAAACAAACAAAAACAACAACAACCCCCCAATAGTTTTACATATTATTATTTAATTATAATAGTTTTCTGCCTCCTTATACTTCGTCCTTATCTTCTTTAAATACAAGGCCTTTTAATGTCAATATTTAATAAACAATCAGTCACCAATTACTATCCTCCCAAAAGAAAAATTACAGAAAATGTATCACATTATTACAGATTAAATGTACTCAACAAAATATTAAAACTTTTTTTGTAATAGTATAAAAAATGTTGGATACAAAAATCAATTTGAATCATTTTTATATCTGTTATGTAGGTACTTATTTTCAGAAATTGAAAATCAATAGAGGTCGTATATCACATGGATAAATTCAGTTAGAAACCATTACAAGATCATATATATGATTGTAGATCACTGTTCTCAATTTTTCTAATGCTTCAACCCTTTAATACATTTCCTCATGTTGTGATGACCCCCAACCATAATTGCTTCTTTTTTTAAAATTCACTTTATGTCCACAACATAGCCAATCTACCACTCTTGTCTTAGTCCATACTCCCACCCTTACAAATCTCTGCGTCCATTGCCTCCTTCTACTCAGAGAAGGGGAGACCACCTTGGGTATCACCCCACACTGGAGGATATATTCCCATCTGGTGTAGGTACATCCTGTTCCACTGAAGCCCAACCAGGAAGTCTAAGTAGTAGGGACAAAGATACAATGGCTGGAAAAAGAGACCAAGTTAGTCACTGTTCCACTTCTCAGGGGACTTGCATGAACACCAGGTTGCATATTTGCTAATAATGTGAAGGGAACAGTTCTAGGAACAGCTCCTGAATGTACCCTGGTTGACGGCCCAGATTCTGTAAGTCCCAGTGGTTCCAGGTGAGTTGTCTCTGTGGGTCTTCTTGAACCTAAGACTTGCTCACATCTATCCTTCACTCTTCTACAAGATTCCCCATCCTCAGCCTGATATTTGCCTGTGGGTCTCTGCATCAGCTTCCATCTGCTGTTGGATGAAGCCTCTCAGGACACAGTTATGCTGGGTTCTTTTGTAAAAGCATAGCAGAGTATCATTAATAGTGTCAAGGTTGGCTCTTGGCTCTTTTACATGGGATGTATCTCAGTTGGGGCACTCATTGGTTGGTTGTCTCCTGCAGATCTTGTAGGCAAGACAAATTTGGGGTTAGAGGTTTTGTGAGAGGAATGATGTCCCCCCTCCCTCCTCTGAAAATTGTGTCTGGTTATAAGAAGTTCATACCTTTAATCCAAGCACTTGGGAGGCAGAGGCAGGTGGATTTCTGAGTTTGAGTCCAGCCTGGTCTACAGAGTGAGTCCCAGGACAGCCAGGGCAATACAGAGAAACCCTGTCTCAAAACAACAACAACAACAACAACAACAACAACAACAACAACAACAACAACCACCAAACAAACAAACAAAAAACAAACCAAGAAGAAGAAGAAGAAGAAGAAGAAGAAGAAGAAGAAGAAGAAGAAGAAGAAGAAGAAGAAGAAGAAGAAGAAGAAGAAGAAGCTATTTCACTCTCTATATCCCACTCTGATAAGAATTGAAGCTAGGTTTACTGGCAAAGACTCCTTGTAGCATTTCTACTTCTTAACTGTAATTTTGCTACTGCTATGAATAATGATACACAGGATATTTGATATGTGATCCCAAATAGGTCACAATCACAAGCTGAGGACTTTTTGTCATTGATGAAGACAAAGCATTTTTCAAAATTCAATCCCCAATCTGTGACTAAGCTACTGTTTTACAACAAGTAAAAGTAGCATTCCCATTGTTTATGTAAGCACTAGGGCCTGCATCATAAGGATCCCTATGAGGCAAGAAGAAAAACCAGTGTGACAGGACTCAGCAGTCTGTGTTGGTTCAAACTTCTAGATTCTGACACAAAGCATTTTATTGTAATCACATTTAAGTATAGCACAATCTTGGAAAAAGTTTTTTTTCTAGTAACAATTGAGTCAGTCATACATAATAAAATACATACATGATATACATAATAATAAAACTTAAGGCAAAACTACATCAAAACTCTTTTGTAAAGTACATGTGACCTCTTTCATAAAAATGATTTCTGTAGCTGAGGGCTTGAGGTAGGATCTAGTGCAGTCCCTTACATACAAAGAGTATAGAGGTAACCGAGCTATAAAATAAATGTGACATCTCTAGGGATAAGTTCTATTGACTGAGAAACAACACTCAAGGTAAAGGCCTAGGGAGGAAGAGGCTGGGATAAACATAATAGTCTCGGGGGATTCAGGTATGGTCTGGGCCTACAAAGAACACCACACACAGGCTATTAACTACATCCATTTGCAGCTTTCTGAGCAGTAAACAGGCATACATCTCTCCTGCTGAAGAGAATCCTATATGTTGTTTAATATCCCTGGTTTCTCCAGTGCTTATCTGTGAGCACAAGAACTTCATTCCTCTACAACTAGAGACATACAAATGTTGCAGTTACTATTAAGCTCGATGGTGAGAAATTAGGTTAAAAATCTGTCTGGTCCTGTAGTGCACTCCAAACACTCCTGGCCTCCTCTTCGTATCACATTGTTCTGTGAAACCAGAAAGCACAGAAGCAATACAAAATACTTTGTCAATAAAGAAAATATGTGTGCCACAATCTAGGTATCTTTGCAGCTTGTGTGTAAGGTTACATATTATAAGTTAAATAAGTTTGGCAAGAAAGGTAAGGGAAACAGTTTAATTCCCAGGCTTCACTGTTTTTCCCTAACTCACTGAATAAAAATTCTGCTTCAAGCTACCAGAGAATTTTACTAATTCATGCTGCCCCTTAGCTATCCGTTAGTTTAATAGTCAAAATTGATATAAAAAAAAAAAACCACAATTCCTGTTATTTTTAAAAAATAGTGACTCAGTACTCAGTACTAGTAATGACTTTGGTCTTCTGCAATATACTGATTGTACAGTTGAAGGGTGACCTGACACCTGCAGTCTACTTTTCTCCTATCTTTGAACTAAATATGATGCTCAAAGCTGTTTGCCCTTGATAAGGTTAATTATCGGTGTGACAGTCCTTGAAATAACTAATCCTTCCAATATCATCACTGGGTAAACAAATGCCTTCTTCATTCAGCAGAAATGTCCAAGTTCTAAGCTGCTAACTGTGCAGATGGTTTTCTGAATTACATATGAGAAGTAAGAAGGCAAAGCTGTTCAGAAAGTGACATTATTTAAAGCATATGTGAAAATGAATAAATTCCATTTCTATTTCTGATGATTTTGAGGTAAATTCTGCATGCTAGTTTAATTTTCTCCTGATTTGAGTTTGTGGTTTTAGTACAATAATTGCATTATCTTTTTACATTTTTTCCTGAAATTGTTTCTATTATCTTTTTTTTTTCAGATGAGAGAGATTCCTCTTTATATACTAATCACTACTCAAAAATGTTCTAGTCAGTTGTGGTAGCGTACCCATCACCCCAGTTACTGGGAAGGCTATGACAGAATTTCTTGGATATGAGACTTGGAGACCATCATGAACAAGGGAGACAGATCCTCTCTATTATAAAAATAATAATCTAAAATAAAACATTAATCAAGTATTATAGCTCTTGCTTTGATCTTTTGCTCTTACATGGCTGAGGCAGGAGGATGCTGAGTTCAAGGTTATCATGGAGGACAGAAAGATGCTGTCTCAAAAAGAAGGTAAAGTATGAAACTTGGTATCCATTTTTGTAATCTTTGTTTTTCTTCCTTTGTATAACTACACAAAATGAGTAACATCATACCAGTTGGCCATTTTCCATGAGCCATCTCTATCTTCCTGCCTATTCTAGCAGTTCTGAAAAAAAAATTCAAATCCCTTAATTAAGATAATAACAATGATACCTAACACTTAATAAATAATTTTAGGTTACATAGGTCATGGTATTTCTTTGCAGAGCAGTTATTAAGTATAGAGATTCATTTACTTCTGTTCTGACGATAAGGAAGTGAGGTCAGATAAATAGATCAGAGTGAAATAAAGCAACTGTGTAAACATTTTAGTACTATGCCTCTGCCTCTACACGCAAAAGCCGTCACGAGGTAGCAGATTACTTAGCACCACCCAGAGAAACTACGCCCTTTCTTTTCTTATTTCCTATTTGTGGAAATATTTTGAATTTCCAAGTTCAACAGAAGCATGCAATTGTAATTTCACAATTTGCTAAAGATTGCAATTTAGAATAAAACCTTGATTCCCAGAGCTTTGCCTGTTAGTTTAGGTTACCTTTCCTTACTCTATTGGGTGTGAGTTTATTTGGTTGAGTTTAAAGACTTCTTTTTGCTTTTTTTCTTATCTTAATATGAGTGTTATTATACTATTACAGTGTGCTTGTAAGATCATTGAGGTATTGAATCCCAGACTCCTGGCACAACATCTGTCCCATATGAAAATTTTAATTAAAATGTGGCTATCTATATGTAAATTTTTCAAGTGCTCTTTTGGAATTTGGCTTTACTGTTTGGAGGTTCAGGATTTTTTTTTGAGCAGAAGTCATTGAATTGCATGCTGTATTCCTTTTTGAAAATTTTATATATTTAAGCAATGTAAATTACTCATTTTATCTATCACTTCTCCTCCACAAATATGGTACTCCTTATTCCATCACTTTCCTAAAGCCAAGTCTTTTAAAAACTGACTCTCTGACACCAAGTAGTACTGTTTATATGCTCACAGACATATGACTACCCACAGCAGTGTCAACAATCTATCCTTAGCTATGTCTCCGAAGGAGAGTGTCTTACCTTCCCTCAGCAGGTCTCTTCCATGTGACCTACTCTATGTGAAGGATTTCAAGCCTGGTACTGTTAATCTTTATTAAAAGCAACTGTCTGGAGAGATCATACGCTCCAACGTGAGGAAAACCTACTGTTGCTCTTTTGCTTTCAGTGGTTCTTAACCCGTGGGTCATGACCAGTTTTGGGGTTGCACAACTAGTAGCAGTAGCAAAATTGTAGTTATGACGTAGCAATGAAATAATTTTATGGTTAGAAGTCAGCACAATATGAGGCACTGCACTAAAGGTGGCAGTATTAGGAAAGCTGAGAACCACTGTGCTAAACGGTCATGCTGTCAAACTGCTGTGTAAATACCGAATGTTTACAGACATGCATTTGTGCTGCTTTCCGCTTTGGTTGGAAAAGCTTATTTTTGCAGGAGGTGATGATTGGTGCAGTGACTCAAAATTGGTCAAGGTGCCAGATGTAACTAACACTGAGTTCTCAGTTGTAAATGCATCGTATGCTTCAACTTCCCACTACTCAAGGCTTAGGAATCTTCCCATAACATAGGGAGAAGCATGTTAGTAGCTGTTGGTTGGTAAGGAGGTCTATGAAATACTGACCTCTAGGATGACAAGAATGTCACATTAACTTACAGCAGTTATTACCTGCACAAAATCCACATAAACATCAACCCAGTCAAAATTCAGCATGGATTGAGGTGGGGCCTCTAAGGCCTCACTTCTTTCAGGGGAGCATGCATCCTTTTTCTAAGATGAATATTGCTTATCATATTTGAGACTACATCTTTCTTTGTCTTCAGAAATCACTTTAATACAACCTTTGTATAAACATAAAGATTATAGTTGTCCATTTTCCAGAGACATGCCCTGGATTCTAAGAATTAGCTCAAGTGCAAGAATTCAAGTGAAGTGTGGTGTCAAGACTTGCATTTAAATTGTTCAGGTCATTAACAGTGCAATGCTTTCTCTGTCGAGAGTAAAATGAGTATTTAAGAATACAATTAGAATGGGTAAGCCTCCTCTTAATAATTTCCACACAATTGGAAACATAGTATGGATTGAACATTCGGAAGCTGGTAATGTCTCACCAGGGATCAGTAGCAGAAAATAGAAGCCCAGGAGAAGGAGGCTAATGAAGGCATCATTTCTTTACACCAAAAGAAAGTTACTATGGAAGCAAAGTGAGTGGATCAAGTTTTCCCATGCTCTGTCCTCGTCTCCACTAGGGGATTTCACTGCAATATACTTGTTGAATTTTGTACATAGGATAGTAGGATGGTGAGTCAGGTTGTGTGGTCAGGAGTGAGGTTTTTTTTTTACTTCCTAAGATGACCATGGTCCTGTTAAATATCACAACAAAGTCCTACACCTACATAGACCATTAGGGCAAATGAATCGGTCTTCAGTGGAGGACTGTGGTGGCTACCTGACTTAAGTCATGTTCTTCAGGGGAAGCAGCATTATGTGTGCAGGATTGTATGGAGAGAAAGAAATGCTTTTGTCAATGTGCTTGTAAACATAGTGTGGTGGCCTTGAATATGTACCACTAAAGTCCTAGATTGAAACAAATATTTATCAAAAAATGTATATTTTTTTCAGTTGAGAATATGAGATAGTGATTTATATTTTTATAGCCTACCCTGAGTCACTTCCATGGTGATATTGAAGTTTTGTAACAGTCTGAAGTATTCCACATTTTCAATAGTGAATGAGGATTCATTAAATAATGTGTAAGAACACAAAGATCTTGAGTTTAACTAAATATAATTTATTATGGCAACAGACAAGAATTAAAAGAATATTTCAGGACCTACAGAGTATTTTTAATTTGTTTAGATATCTTTCAGTGTGCTAGGTAATAGAAGTAATAGAAGTGAGAAGAATATTAAAATGAAGGGTAAACAGTAGATATTATGTGTTAGAAGAGGGAAGGATATTACTTTCTGTCTTAGTCAGGGTTTCTATTCCTGTACAACATCATGACCAAGAAGCAAGTTGGGGAGGAAAGGGTTTATACGGCTTACATTTCCATACTGCTATTGATCACCAAAGGGTGCAGGACTGGAACTCAAGCAGGTCAGAAAGCAGGAGCTGATGCAGAGGCCATGGAGGGATGTTCTTTCCTGGCTTGCCTTGCCTGGCTTGCTCAGCCTGCTCTCTTATAGAACCCAAGACTATCAGCCCAGAGATGGCACCACCCATAAGGGGCCCTCCTTCCTTGATCACTAATTGAGAAAATATCTTACAGCTGGATCTCATGTAGGCATTTCCTCAACTGAAGCTCCTTTCTCTGTGATAACTCCAGCTGTGTCAAGTTGACACAAAATTAGCCAGTACACTTTCCATAACTATTTTTATTTTCTTAGGCAGTCCAAGATCAAAATCTCAAACATATTGGAATAGGAAAACACAACAAAACAAGAACATTTGTATACCATTTCAGAACACGTTTTTCTTCTTTAAATCACTGGAGATTCCAGAAACAAAATAACTAAAAAACAAACCTGATCTATTTAAATAGAAGTATCCTTATCCAATTTTTCTTTTATCCTCCAGAAGAAACTGTAAAAGAAACCCTTATTGGTTTGCAAACTTCTGATATGGTCTAGGGCTTCCAGTGGGAACTGAATTGTAAGGGGGAACAAATGTGCAATAGCATTGCTTCTCCTGGCTCTCACTGTCCAGGCCAGGGTACCTGAATTATCTGCAGTGCCTGCAGTACTACATTAAGTCTTTTGATATGAATATTGTGGCTGTATTAAAATTAGAGAAATACGGTAAAATCACCAAGAAGACTTTCAACATAATAATGTGGAAATAAATAAAATAGTGGTATTTTCTTAAAATGGTTTTATGCACAAGTTGTATATAACTCAAGTTGTTCCAACATGCAGGGATAAGTGGTGTATACAGCATCTCTGCTCCTCTGATTAAGATTGTGTGTGTGTGTGTGTGTGTGTGTGTGTGTGTGTGTGTGTGTGTAGGGGTGTGTACTAATAACTCTTTGAAATAACTATGGATATATCACAAGTATGATTTTTATTTTTCTGGATTTGCTATAAAGAAGAAAAGATTTATTTCTTCAGACTAATATTTGTGCTAACCTCTGTTTCCCTATACTAAAGCCATTTGGGTAATACATGACTAAAGAACTCCCTAAAAATGAAAAAACAAACAAACAAACACAAACAAAAACCCAAAGCATCCTTGTTCAAAGTCAAGTGATTCTGTCGTGTGAGTAAAAATGCATGAAACTGACTTTATGCTGTATTATTGGCACATGTAAGTATTCAAGAACAATCCTACCACATGAAGAGAACTTTCACAGGCACATTCTCCCACCTTTGAAAATTATCATGAACTCTGATGTGTTTTGAAATTGGCTATTAGCAGGAAGTCACAAAGAGCAAAGCAAATATTAGAGAAATTTTGAGATAATTTCATTGAGTATAGCCTATCAGAATTCAGAGCAGTGCTCTTAATACGTTCAGCACATTGTAATGGTTTCTCTCAGCTTAGGAAGAAATAATAGACTCTTCAAGTCACAGTGAACCCTAGGTTGGCCATAACATAATTTGTAGGCTAAATTTATATGTATATATTTTCATAAGCTCAATATTAACCCCAAAGATGAGTTGTGAAGTGTTTTCTCAGTTTCAGTGCCTAAGAAACTGTAGAAATTGTTGCAGTGAATTAGTTAAAACACGTTGGCTCCCAGTGGATCACACACATGCTGTACCTGCCTAAGAGCTCTCCAGATTCTTGAATGAAAGATACCTACATGCGCTTTTGTGTGCATGCACATACATGCACACACACACACACACACACACACACACACACACAGACACATACACACCAGCTAATTTTGATATGTCTTGACTAGCTCAACGACTAGGTACTTCTAAACCTCCCTACAGCTAGCAAACACTCCTCTCTAGTATTTCTGAGTTAACATCATTTAACACAGGGCCCCTAAAGAAGGAGCTAGAGAAAGTAACCAAGGAGCTAAAGGGGACAGACAGTAACCCTCTAGGAGGATCAACAATGTGAACTAACCAGTATTCCACAGAACTCTGTCTCTAGTTGCATATGTAGCAGAGGATGGCCTAGTCAATCATCAATGGGAGGAGAGGCCCTTGGTCTTGGGAAGATCACATGCCCCAGTATAGGGGAATGCCAGGGCCAGGAAGCAGGAGTGGGTGGGTTGGGGAGCAGGGTCGGGGGAGGGTATAGGGGGCTTTGGGGATAACATTTGAAATGTAAATGAAAAAATATCTAATAAAAATATATTTAAAAATAATAAAATCTATATTTCATCTCTGCTATCCCAGACACAATTGAGTCAGTGGCCCTTAGGGCCACTTTTCTGGAATCTTACATGCCATGCTGGCGAGCCTTTAAGTTTCATCTTTCTACTTCCCCATCATGGTGATTCTTTCTCTTTCTCCCCTCCCTCCCTGTTCCTTGCACATGCAATCTAAAAGTCCTGGCCCATCTTCCTGCCCAACCATTGACTATACAGCCATTCTTTATTATCAATTGAGACAGACTAGTGGCAGGGACTCCCAAGTCTGGAAGTGCAGCTTTTGGGAACCAAAATAAGACAAAGCATTAGAAGCATTCACAACATCTTGCCCTTCCTGTCCTATTTTTTTTTTTTAAGGGCTCTTCTCTCAGATGCAAATTGAGCATAATCATAACAATTATATAAAGCACAAAGTAACATCCAGTCCATCATATTTTTCAATTAAATAAACTATTATTTATTTTGACATAAATCACTTACAATTCTATACCTAATTTATGTTCTGACTTTAATTTTTATTACCATCTGAAAACCATACTTTCTATGTGATCTTCCTCAATATTAAACAACTTGAGATTGATTATGAAACTGAAATTAATCTTCAACCCCATGAGAGATCTCAGAATGAATTAAATATTACCTGAAGATATAGGAAGCACAAAACATAGCTTCTAAAACTTAATCAATTTGTAGAAACAGCTGACTACCTGCACAGTCCCTAATTCCTCAAAACGTTAGATCCTCAATCTCCAGCCTTCTGGCCCAGAACCAACTGGCAGACCTTGAAATGAAGCAGGAAATATGAAGGACTTGTTTACTCTGTCTTGACAGAAGTAAACTGTTGATCATCTTGTACAGTGTGCCTGGTATTAGGCAGTAATTATTGTTTGTTTGTTTGTTTGTTTGTTTGTAGATGAATTGGGTAAGTTTTGTCCTGTGGCTATTTTGCCATAACTGGAGCAACTCTGTATGGAGGTTTTGATGCAATCTCTTCTTTGAACCAAGAAGGGGGTACCATTAGTAGTAGAAATGCCTTTAATAATAAATTAATATTAAATGTGATAATCTATGGATTTCCGATGGTTTTGAATACTACCTATATAAAGTATATCTGAATTGTTGAACCTTGAATTCTTGTAGCTATTTCTATTTGAATATTGTAGAAAGCACCTTAATATAATTAAATCACAAACTAATATAACCATAAATTTATTACCTGGCACTTAACTTGTATTACCTAATCAACCTAAACAGTTTCTAATAGCATTTAGTAGGAGGACTGGGTCTAAGCCTTGTACTCTTAAGTGAGTTGCATAGACACAATGCTTATCTAAGAGTAATAATATTAATTTCAAATTTGTATCAATATAAGAAGTTATACCAATGAAATCCTTAAATCTGTGTCAATCTTTAAATGTTGTACAAATTTAAAATTTATAACTTCAATTTGTATCAAATATGAAGATTTCAAACAATGTGAAATTATTGTTATTCAGTGATTAGTTTACAAATAAATTTAGTAATCTATCCCATCTATTTCCTCCCTGTTAAAAATTATGATCATTTCCAAATTATCTTTTAAAATGACAACCCATATTTTCTTTTAGTTTAAATTTTTAAAGGGATAGGGAGGGGTAGGAAATTTAGTTAGACTTAAGAAAGCTAGCTTTTGCATCTATTATCCAGTATTTTTATGTTTAGAAGGCTCAGGGTTTGACTGAAGTTCTGACGAGGTACATATTAAAAATTGGATGAAGCCTTTGAGTTTGTTTATATAGTGGATTACGTTGATGGATTTCCTTATATTAAACCATCCCTGCATCCCTGGGATGAAGCCTACTTGGTCATGATGGATGATCTTTTTGATGTGTTCTTGGATACGGTTT
>NC_034591.1:6330453-6339647 GCF_900095145.1 Mus pahari
GACATAGTACTACCGGAGGAACCAGCAATACCCCTTCTTGGCATATACCCAGAAGATCTTCCAACTGGTAATAAGGACACATGCTCCACTATGTTCATAGCAGCCTTATTTATAATAGCCAGAAACTTGAAAGAACCCAGATGTCCCTCAATAGAGGAATGGANACAGAAACTGTGGTACATTTACACAATGGAGTACTACTTAGCTATTAAAAACAGTGAATTTATGAAATTCTTGGGCAAATGGATGTATCTGGAGGATATCATCCTTAGTGAGGTAACCCAATCACAAAAGAAGTGACTAGATATGCACTCACTGATAAGTGGATTTTAGCCCAGAAACTTAGCATACCCAAGATACATTTTGCAAAACACAAGAAAACCAAGAAGGATGACCATTGTGTGGATACTTCATTCTTCCTTAGAATAAGGAACAAAATACCTATGAATGGATATAGGTACAGAGACAAAATTTAGAGCTAACATGAAAGGATGGACTATCCAGAGACTACCCCATCCAGGGATCCATCCCATCATCAGCCGCCAAACCCAGATAATAATGCACATGCCAACAAGATTCTGCTGAAGGGACCCTAATATAGTGGCCTCTTGTGAGGCTATGCCAGTGCCTGGCAAACAAAGAAGTGGATGCTCACAGTCAGCTATTCGATGGAACACAGGGTCCCCAATGGAGGAGCTAGAGAAAGTACCCAAGGAGCTGTAGGGGGTGCAACCCTTATAGGTGGAACAACAATATCAACTAACCAGTACCCCCTGAGCTCATGTCTCTAGCTGCATATGTAGCAGAAGATGCCCTAATCGGCCATCATTGGGAAGAGAGGCCCCTTTGTCTTACAAACTTTATATGACCCAGCACAGGGCAATGCCAGTGCCAAGAAGTGGGAGTGGGTTAGTAGGGGAGCAGGGGCGGGGGGAGGGCATAGGGAACTTTCGGGAAAGCATTTTAAACGTAAATAAAGAAAATATCTAATAAAAAAATGAAAATAAATTGGATGAAGCAAGGCTGTCTGGGATCCCCATCTATTCCTAAAGCTGTTTTGGAAGCAATTCTCTGGAAACAGCTTCTGGAGAATGGGGGCTGGAAAAGCAGGTCATCTCAGCATCCCCACAGATGAATCTTGTCAGAGCTGTACGTTCTGCAAAATATGAATCTCAGAACTATAATTTTAGTGTCGATTGTACAAGATGCATAGATTAGTTAAGGATAACATTTTGTTTCTTGTTTGGCCAGGTGAGAAAAATTTGTCTTTTAATCAGTTAACTTCAGCAAAAACTAATTGTAAGAAATCTTAATTTGTGCCATGTGAAAGAGTTTATGAAGAACCTCAAGGAGTCAATGACCAAGATTCATTGCCTGAATTTAGCTGATATTTTGGCTAGAGACATTTTTACGTATAAGCCAGTTATTGTGCTGTTCCCATGTTGAGCAATCAGCAGATCAATTTTCCTGTCCTATTTCATTTTCTCAAAATTTCTTTTTTTTTTTAAGCCAAGATCTTCAGGGGTCTCCTCTATGACATCTGATTTCTACCATTCTGAAAAGTGTCCAAAGCCTTCTTTTCTTTCAACATAAGTATAGAGCATTTATCTCAAAATAGCATGTCTTTGGTGCAGGAACTGGAAATAATTAAAAGCATAGAATGAGTTAAATTAATATCAGAGCCTCTCTCACAGAGGATGTTTAGTATCATAAATATTATCAAACATGTTCATTTCAATAATTCAATGAATTGAAAGCAATTACAGCAATCTAAACAAATATTATCTGCTGAGATAGTGCTACTCCACTGCACACTGCACTTCTAGACCTGGGGGTCCCTGCTCCTTGCTGGTTCTAACTGATAATAAGAATTGCCATACAGCCAATGGTTAGGCAGGGAAGTGGGGCAGGATTTTCAGATTGCATAGACGAAGTATAGAGAGAGGGGGAAGGAAGAGAGAGAATCACCATGATGGGGAAGCAGAAAGATGAAACTTGAAGGCCCACCAGCATGGCATGTAAAAATCCAGGAAATTAACCTCCAAGACCACTTCCCCCTTTGGGTCTGGGATAGCCGAGATGAAATATAGATTTTAAATGATATTAACTCAAACAAGATGTAGGGGAATGTTTCCTAGCTGTGGGGAGGTTTAGAAGTACCTAGTCAATGGCTAGTCAAGGAATATCAAATTTAACTGGTGTGTGTGTGTGTGTGTGTGTGTGTGTGTGTGTGTGTGTATACACACGTGTCTTTCATTCATGAATCCAGAGGGCTCTTAGTAGGGTGCAGTGCACAAAACCTGCTAGAAGACAATGTGATTTAACTAATTTACCACTACAGATGCCATCCAATGTTAGGCAGGGACAGAGATCTAAAATATGTAGCCTTTGGGATCCAAAATAAGACAAAGTATTAGAACCAATTTCCAAGAAGAAATGACATTGATTATCTATTGATATCTGAGAGAGCCCATGACTAAAGCTTCCACTTTCCATTGTGGGTAGCTTCCACTTTCCATTGTGGGTAGTTTTAAACTATGAACATGACTGAAAATGTATATACAAGAATATTCAAATTACTACATTTTAAATGGGCTTTTTGTTTTTGATATTTTTACATTTTTATTTCAAATATTTATTAGCTCACGTTAAATAGAGATGGAATATCAGGAACTATTTCTTGGCCTGCTGACACACAGAAACTTAGGAGGATATACACTCGAGGCTCAAGACAAGGGACTGAACGTTCTATTGAGCTTGGTGGAAGGAACAGGACAGGAATAGATATCCTGTGATGTCAGCAATTGTTTCTGCTAGCTTGTGGTTTTGAATCCCACAACACTGTGGGCTATAAAAAGGCTATACAAAATAAACTCAAAGTTGTTTCAATATTCAATGACAGTCCTCCTGAATCTATTTCTTGTCTCTGTGCCTTCTTTCTCCAATCATCCCCAGTCCTTTCTCCAGGGAGTGTTCAGCTCCTGTAAGCAGTCTCAGTGGAATCCATAGCTGAGAGTGCTTGGGTGACCAAGAACCTTAGACTAGGGTGTACCTAAATACTACCTTTCTAAGCAAAATAGGAAATCGATTAAATAAACCTAACAAAAAATTACTCATAATGACATTCTGCTATTCTCAGAGAGTAGAGCAGGACTTTATTTAGCCATTACCACAAAAGGTTCCTCCTGAAACAGATGCAAGCCAATACAGAGTCCCACATCCAGGTGTTATACAAAGTGAAAGACCATGGGACATTCCATCTCAAATGGGATTTCTTCATCAAATTGCTCTCTTTAAGGCTCAAGAAATCCTGCAGAATATGAGGCAGAACGACTGGAAGAATCAGAGTGGATGGAGAACATATAAAAATCAAAACCCTTCAATTAACAGCATAATCACAGCTCTCATAAGTTCACAGATATTGAACCACAAAGCCTGAACCACAAAGCCTGATTAGACATGCACTAGATCCTTTGCACATATATGATACCATTCAGATTAGTGTTTTTGGCATTCTTGAGAGTAGAAAGGAGTTTACCTCTATGTTTCTACCTTCTTTTGGGCTTCTTCGGTTTGTTTGCTTTGTTCAGTTCTAATATATGAGATTTTATTTTATTTCATCTCATTTCACATTAATTATTGTATTTATTTATTTATTTATTTATTTATTTATTTATTTATTTATTTATTTATTTTGTACCCCTTAGAAGCCTGTTGGTTATCTATTGAGAGACAGAAATTGAGTAGATCTTACTGAAAGACGGGCTGGGGAAGAACTGGAAAGAGTAGAGAAAGGGGAAACTGTAATCTGGCTACATTATGTGAGAAAATTACTTTCAATAAAAGGAAAAATATTTCGTTTTTTTTTACTTATAAAACTCTTTATTCTATTATGGGTTTCAGTATGTTTGCTCATCTCATGATCATAGAGTGACAGGGTGCTATTCTACTCTTCTTTGGTTTGTTTTTAACCCCATGACACATCTGCTAATACATGTATATTTACCTTATATATAGTTTCATTTCTCCAGGTACTTTCAAATTATAAATATATATATATATATATATATATATATATATATATTTTATTGACTTTGGACAATGTACCATGCGTGGCTTGTTAAATTATTGTTCACTTTTTCTTTTAATATGTCTGTGTCTTTGGGGAGTTTATTATTTTCATCAAATTTTGGTTTGTGGAGTGCTTAACTTTCACAGATACAGTTTTGTTTTTCTGCTCTTTAATCTTTTTTATGCCTCTCACATCTTACTATCATGTATTTAGATGCTTGATGGTGGACCATTGTTCACACCTCCTTGGTGTGGCATTTCCATTGTTTCTGGGCTTTATGTTCACTGATCCATTCTTGGGAGATATCAGATCTGCTGCCAGTTTCATTTTGGGTATTTTTATGTCTTGTTTTTTATTTCTTTTCTAATCTGGTGAATGCAGACTTGGACCATTTTTATAGGTCTCCTGAGACTACTTAGCATTTTGAGCATATGTGCTGCTGCAACAATTACCTGCTTAATATTGTCTCTGTAATTTTCAGTATCTGTCTTTTATTTTGACTAATGTTTCATTTTGTGTATAGTGAAATACAGATTAAGAAGTTTAAAGAATAGGGATTTGTGTCATAAAAGTTTTGAACCTAGTCACCGTAATTCCATGGTAATTTTTATGTAAACAATCATGAAGAAACATTATAAGAAAGAAGAAAGGATGTCTGGTGTAATGTTAATGATCTGAGAGAAAATCATTTGATTTGGTTTTTAGCTTTTAGATGTTTCACTGGGACTATACATCTTCATACATAAGAAGGTCACTTTTTTAGTTGGCAGAACATTTTCTTTTACATGAGGGTGTTATGATCGATCTGCAGAAAAATGAAAAATGAGGCTTTAGATCCTAATTTCTGACTCAAGTGATTGGAATATACAATCAGTCAGTCTTCTTGGATTCTATGGGTTTGTTAAGTACCATTATACAGATGGAAAAGGTAATATATAGTCTATATGTGTGTGCATGTGTATATGTGTGCATGAGTGTATGTGTGTGTGTGTGTGTGTGTGTGTGAATTTTGAATTGGCTAATTGTTAATATTTTAATGTTTATCAATAATTTCTATGAATCTTTGTTAGGAAAGTGAACAGAGCAAGTGTGTTTACAAAGGTTACTACAATATTCCTGTAATGATTTCAAAGTTAATTTATTAATCACTATAATCTTATAGGTATGTGGATAAGAAAAAAATAAGAAGTTTATGTAATTTTAAATAATGTTAATTATACATTAATAACTGTTTAAAATTTATATAAATGGCATCAATTTGCATTGCAATTAATTGCCTATTAGTTGTTTATTACTATCTTTAAGTAACAAGATATTTTGATATCTAAAAGATATTACTTTGAAAGGAAAAAAGAATCTCACAGATCTTATTTGGATTTGGCAGTTGAGTTACCCCATCTTGTATAGCATCAATTTCAGTGGCCTGAACAATCTACCCCAATAGCTAGGATTTGAAGAAAATTTCGTGTTAGGAAACAAAAGATAGCTGACCATTCCCTGGGCTCCATTTTCTGTTCCACAATTCCAACTGTTTACACAAGGCACTCTATGTACCAGGCACCCCAGCACACCCAATCGCCATAAAGTTAATCACATTCTCTGGGCTCCATATTCAGGTCCACTGTAGCATGAAGATTTTGCTTCACTGCTCTGTGTTCCCATTCACTCATGAACATTGATGCAATAATACCCAATAAAATACTCACAAACTGAATCCAAGAACACTTAAAAATATTATCCATCATGGTCAAGTAGGCTTCATCCCAGAGACTCAGGGATGTTTCAACATATGAAAATATATCTATGTAATACACCATATACATAAACTAAAAGAAAATAACCACATGATCTTTTCATCAGATTATGAAAAAGCCCTGTGGAAGCCTAATGGCCCTTCATGATAGAAGTTTTAGAGGGTGATCTTCAAAGGACATACCTAAACATAATAAAGGCAGGTTACTGCAATCCTATAGCCAATATCACATGAAATGGATAGAAACTCTAATCAATGCCATTGAAACCAGAAACAAGACAAGGCTCTCTACTCTCACCATATCTATTCAATAGATTAAGCAACCTAAAAATTCTACCAAAGAACTCCCTCAGTTGATAAACACCTTAAGCAAAATCTCTGGATACAAAATAAATGAAATTAGTAGTCCTCTTATGTACAATCAAAAATTATGCTGAGAAAGAAATGATAAAAACAACTCCCTTCACAATAGTCACAAATAATATAAAATATCTTGGTATAACTCCAACCAAGCAAGTGAAGAAACCTATAAGATAAGAACTTCAAGTCTTTGAAAAAAAATTGAAGATGATATCAAAATGTTAAAAGATCTCCATGTTCATGGATCAGTAGGTAGGAATAACAGTAAAAATGGCCAACTTACCAAAAGGAATCATCAATGCAATTCTCATCAAAATTCAAACACAAAGCATAAAATCCAGAAGAGCTAAAGAGTCCTTTACAATAAGAGAAGTTCTGGATGTATTGGTATTCATTATTTCATGTTGAACTACAGAGCAATGCAACACACACACACACACACACACACACACACACACACACACACACACACAGTATTATCATAAAAACAAACAGGCTAACCAATCAAATAGATTCTCTCCTGGAAGTAAATATATATACCTGTAGAAACTTGTTTTTTGACAAAGAAGCCAAAATTATATCATGGAAAAAGAATGTATCTTTAACAAATAGTGCTTGTCTAACCAGATTTCAGCAAGTACAATAATTTAAATAAATCCAAATCTATCACTCTGCACAAAACAGAATACTGGCATACAGGCAGCAAGGCTGAAGTCCTTAAAGCCCACATCCACAGTGACTACACCTACTCTAACAAGGCCACACACTGCAACATGACCACACCTTCTAATAGTGCCACTCCCTGGTCCAAGCATATACAAACCAAGACAAGGGAATAGCCTTCAACACATTGGCACATGAGACAACTTCCTAAACAGAACACCAATCTCACAGGTACTAACATCAGCAATTAATAAATGGGATCTCACATAATTGAAAAGCC
Source organism: Mus pahari (assembly GCF_900095145.1). Lineage (NCBI taxonomy): Eukaryota > Metazoa > Chordata > Mammalia > Rodentia > Muridae > Mus > Mus pahari. Next base: position 6,337,582 of record NC_034591.1, read on the forward strand.
TCTATAAGGCAAAGATCAAAACAGCATCCTACAAATGGGAAGAGTTCTTATCTCAGTACAGGATGACATCCAAAGTATATAAAGAACTCAAAAAACTAGACTTCAACAAACCAAATAACCCAATTTAAAAATGTGGTACAGATCTAAACAGAGAATTCTCAACAGAGCAATCTTGAACAATCTAAAAACTCTTAAAGAAATGTTCAATTTACTGAGCCATCAGGGAAATACAAATCAAGATACAACTCCGAGATTCTATCTTACAATGTCAAAATGGTTAAGATCAAAACTACAATTGACAACTCATGCTGGTGAGGATGTGGGAAGTACCCATCCATTGCTTGTGGGAGTGCAAACTTGCACAGCCACTTTGGAAATCAAGTTGGTAGTTTCTCAAAAATTTGAGACCTCAAGACCTCGTTATACCATTCTTGGGTATATACATAAAGGATGCTACCATAGGACAAGGATACTCGCTCAGCAATGTTCATAGCATCTTTATACATAATAGCCAGAAACTGGAACCAACCTAAATGTCCCTCAACTGACTAATGGATAAAGAAAATGTGGTTCATTTACAGAATAGAGTATTACTCCTCTATTTAAAAACAATGACATAATGAAATTTGCAGGCAAACTGATAGAACTAGAAAAGATAATCCTGAGTCACGTGATCCAAAATGACAAACATGGTATGCAATCACTTAGTATTGGATATTGGCTGTAAAGAGTAACTATGCTACAATTCACTAACTCAAAGAAACTGAATAACAAGGAAGGTTCAAAGAGAAACACACAAATCACCCTGAGTAGACATTGTCAATGGATAGAAGAGGGTACTGGATGAGGGTTGGGGCAAGAATGGAAACAGGAGGGATCACACTAGAGAAGGACAAAGGGAGAGTGTACCTTGAGAGACAACTGGAATGTGGAGGATTTAAATCAAAACAAAATCCTTGAGCAACAGAAACTCCCAGGAATCTATGAGGATGACCCTAGACTTCTAGCAATATGGAGCCTGACCTGAGCATCTGTTGTTATTAGGAAAGATGTCCAATTGAGGGCTTAGGACACCAACCCAGCCAAAAATCCTTGGCCCTACAATTTGACTTCATAAGAGTTGTGCTGTAGTATCAATGGAACAGAAATTGAGGGAGTGAAAAACCAATAACTTTTCCTACATGAGACCCATGCCATGTGAGGGAGCCCACCTTTGCATTACTAAAGATATTTTACTATACTTGTATACTTGTTATGACCTAGTATAACAGTCATCAGAGAGGCTTCACCTAGCAACTCATGGAAATAAATGCAGAGACCCACAGGCAAACATTAAGCAGAGCTTGGAGAACCCTGTGGAAGAGGGGGAAGGAAGGGATTGCTATAGGAGCTAGAGGGTTCAAGGGCACCACAAGAAAACATACAAAATCAACTAACCTGGACCTGGAGTTCCTCACAGAGACTGAAATACCAAGCAGGGAGTATGCATGGGGCTATCCTATGTCCTCTCCACCACATATGTTGCAGTTGTATTACTGAGTCTTCATGTGTGACTCCTAACAGTGAAAGCAATCTCTGACTCTTTTGCCTGTCTCTGGGACCCTTTTTCACTACTGTGCTTTCACTTTTTGTCCCAGTAGGAGAAGATGAGTCTAGACTTTCTGCAAGGTGATATTCCAGGGATGATTGATATCCATGGGAGACCTTCACTTTTCTGAAGAGAAAAAGAGGGGGAGTAAGTGGACAGGATGGACGGGGCTTGCATGGAAGGCTAGGGAAGAACTGGAAGATGAGGAAGGGGAAGCTGTTGACAGGATGGAAAGAAAATTAAGTAATTGAAAAGAAAAGATACCTAGATTTATAGTATCAGCTATTGAGAGCTAAATAAAGGATTTTTCTTTCCTTTGTAAACAAACATATTTTAAATTTAGGTATAGAGAACTGAGTTTCCTCTCTGAAAAATATATTTTATTTAATTTAGAGATGCTAATGTCAGACTGTTTTTTTTCTCTTTGGTCAGTCATCAAACATCAGTATATTTTATCTATTAATTTTTTTTTTTTTTT
>NC_034591.1:6339658-6407568 GCF_900095145.1 Mus pahari
TGAATTGAATATGCTTGGCCCAGGGAGTGGCCCTATTAGGAGGTGTGGCCTTGATGGAGTATGTGTTGCCTTATTCAAGGAAATATGCCACTGTAGAGGTAGGCAATGAGACCCTCCTCCTAACTACATGGGAGTCACTCTTCTAGTGGCCTTGAGATGTGTAACTCTTAGCTTCTCATGTACCATGCCTGCCATGTTCCCACCATGATGATAATGGACTAAAACTCTGAACCTGTAAGCCAGCCCCAGTTAAATGTTATCCTTTATAAGAGCTACCTTGATCATCATGTCTGTTCATAGCAGTAAAACCCTGACAAAGACATATTTTCTTGATTTTTTTCATTTAACAATAAAAGAAATAATTTCTCAATAGAATAGGTATAAGAAGATAGAGAGACTTTTTTCAGAATTACTTCTGTCATATGTTTATATGAGAGAGTATATTTAAATTATTGCCTGCAAAGAGTTTCTATCCAAATTTGTATATTCTCCAATTTCAGAAATTTCTACTAAGCTCCTAAAAAACTTAGCAGTGGTGTTTTTCTTTTCTTTTTCTTTCTTTCTTTCTTTCTTTCTTTCTTTCTTTCTTTTTCAAGAACTTCTCTCAAACCTTCCCTATTCATTTTATATGTAAATGTCTTAGATAAGCATCCTGCTCTTAAGATTTTACTGTATTTCCCCTAAAACCATTACCATTTTCTAGAATACTATCTACAGGCAATATTGGACTACATGTAGTTTTCTTTATGACAAAAGCTATGGTAACTTAGAGTATTGTTGAATACAGTAAACGCTTATCCATAGATCATTTGTTTTAGGACCTCAAATATCTCACAGGAATGTTAGACCTCAAAGACTCTATCATGTACATGAGAATTTGGTCAGAGCATTTCAAGTCCCTTGTGACATCTAATGTCTTACTTTCTAAAGCTGTGCAGCTCATTCCATGTTGGCCCTGAGTGACACTGTCTGTACTCTTCTTTTTATTAGATATTTTCTTTATTTACATTTCAAATGCTATCCTGAAGTCCCCTATACCCTCCCCCTGCCCTGCTCCCCTATCCACCCACTCCCACTTCTTGGCCCTGGCATTCCTCTGTACTGGGACATATAAAGTTTGCAAGACCAAGGGGCCTCTCTTCCCAATGATGGCCGAATAGGCCATCTTCTGCTACATATGCAGCTAGAGACACGAGCTCTGGGCATGCTGGTTAGTTCATATTGTTGCTCACCTATAGGGCTGCAGACCCCTTCAGCTCCTTGGTACTTTTGGATATATTTCACTATTTATCTATAAAATGTGCAGAATAATTAACAATCTAATTATTGATTATACCTCATAGAATGACAAAAGTGAGTCAATTGCCCATTGTGATGATTTTCTGTATGTCATTGGTCTGTCACTTTACAGATAATAGATTAAATTTTCATTAGTCTATCCACATTATTCATCTTTAAGTAGTATATAAAAGGCACCTGAGATAATTAGCATATGGAGAGAATATATTAACTTTATTTTGGATCATAACTTTGGAAATGTCAGTTCAAAATTGAACACACCCATTAGTTTGAGTCTTTGAAATGGGTGCTGTTTGATAAAAGCAGTGACTGAACAGCAGAAGAAAATTCTCAGGTGAGGAACAAGGAAATAAAAGAGAAAAGGAAAGGAAAAAACCATGGATACCAAAATCCTTTCCTAGGGGAGTGACACAATAATCTAGGAAATCCCAAAGCTGCCTGCTAAAGGTTCCATCATCTCCCAATAACTGTTGCCATGGAGATCAAGCCTGTAACACATGACTCTTTGAAGGGCATTGAATGTTCAAGATATAATAACAATAATAGTCACTGTAAATGGCACTTTGCTTGTGAATGATTATTAAAGATGAAAGCTAATAGGTCAACATTATGTTAATTGAATCTGAAGCCTAATGGTGTTCCATAGAAATTAAATTAACTCATGTTGCATGTCTTCATTTTGATACATTTAATCTGAAATACTAAGTTTCTGTACTGATTTAGATTGCACTTTGGATACTTGCAAATTTTATAGTGTATAAGTCTAACATTTTCCTAATATTGATTATTGGTTTTGCTTAAATTATTCTTAGTTTTACTCTCATATTTCTTAATTTAAAAATTGCTGAAGTAGACATTTTATGTGCACACATTTGGGTAATATTCATTGTCAGAAAACTTCACAACAGATGATCAGGTGACATACAAGAAAATGATACCAATTTATAATGTCTGCAACATCCTATACTCAACAAGACTAGGAGTTACTCTATTAAGGCCTTTAATCTTGTTCATGATTAACATTACAATTTCCTGAGGAAAAGCTGTATCTCTAAATTTTAACAATTCAAAGGCATACAATGGACCAGTTGTTTTATTAACATCTACGTTTGTAGATGTATTAAATGTAAATAAGTGATTTATTGAGGAGGGAAATATAGCTAAGAAGGTAGGGAGAAGGTCTTATATGTCCATGGCCTTTGTTAAGGCCTGGGTAACTGCTTCCGGTCTAGCTAGCCATTTTATTCTGTTACTGCTGATATGAAGAAACTTTCTCATGTACTGTTGCTAGAAAATTATGCCTGAGTTAACTGTTAACCCCGAATCTGTTTTGTTCCGTGCTTTGCAGTTCTTGAAACCAGTCACAATAGAGGTCAGTTAAAACTAGTTTGTATAGTTAGCTACAATAAGTTTGGACAGAAATGGGTCCTCTGGCAGCACGTCCTGCACCTATAGGCTGCCTCTGGGATGAACTCCAACATAAGAGAGAAAACTCCCATTTTGCATGGAGGTTGAATAAAGTTTTAAGTTTCCAATATCTCCTGAGTAACTGACATCCTGCTTGGCAGACAGAGACATGGAGTGGGGAACTGACATCTGGGTTGGCAAGTTAACATATGAATGTTAGGTAAGGTAAGGACCCCACAATGGTTGAATACCCCACTCAATGGGAACAGGATAAATATTCAACAAAGACATGTTTCTAGCCTCTTCCCTATTCCTAAATCAACACTAATAAAAGAATTTAGCACAGATGTTTACGGATTTCAGGCTTATCAGTTATGTAGGTTGGTCCATCCTTTTGTCTTAGCTCCAAACTTTGTCTCTGCCACTTCTTTCATGGGTATTTTATTCCCTATTTTTGGGAGGAATGAAGTATCCACGTGTTGGTCTTCCTTCTTGATTTTCTTGTGTTTTGGAGATTGTATCTTGGATATTCTAGGTTTCTGGGCTAATATCCACTTATCAGTGAGTGCATATCTAGTGAGTTCTTTTGTTATTGGGTTACCTCACTCAGGATGATATCCTCCAGATACATCCATTTGCCCAAGAATTTCACAAATTCATTGTTTTTAATAACTGATTAGTACTCCATTGTGTAAATGTACCACAGTTTCTGTATCCATTCCTCTGTTAAGGGACATCTGGGTTCTTTCCAGCTTCTGGCTATTATAAATAGGGCACCTATGTACATAGTAGAGCATGTGTCCTTATATCTTCCGGGTATATACCTAGAAGAGGTATTGCTGGATCTTCCGGTGTGCTGTATCCAGTTTTCTGAGGAATCGCCAGACTGATTTCCAGAGTGGTTGTAAAAGCTTGCAATCCCACCAGCAATGGAGAAGTGTTCCTCTTTCTCCATATCCTCGCCAGCATCTGTTGTCCCCTGAATTTTTGATCTTAGCCATTCTGACTGGTGTGAGGTGAAATNTCAGGGTTGTTTTGATTTCCATTTCCCTGATGATTAAGGATGTTGAACATTTTTTCAAGTGTTTCTCAGCTCTTTGGTATTCCTCACTTGAGAATTCTTTGTTTAGCTCTATACCCCATTTTTTAATGGGGTTATTTGAATTTTTGGAGTTCAGCTTCTTGAGCTCATTCTAAATATTGTATATTAGTCCCCTATTAGATTTAGGATTGGTAAAAATTCTTTCCCAATCTGTTGGTGGCCTTTTTGTCTTATTGACAATATCTTTTGCCTTACAGAAGCTTTGCAATTTTATGAGGTCCCATTTGTTGATTCTTGATCTTACAGTACAGGCCATTGCTGTTCTTTTAAGGAATTTTCCCCCTGTTCCCATTTCTTCAAGGCTTTTCCCCACTTTCTCCTCTATATATTTCAGTGTCTCTGATTTTATGTGAAGTTCTTTGATCCACTTAGCCCAGGGGTCCATTTCATAATCAGCCACCAAACACAGACACTATTGCATATGCCAGCAAGATTCTGCTGAAAGGACACTGATATAGCTGTCTCTGTGAGGCTATGCCAATGCCTGACAAATATAAAAGTGGATGCCCACAGTCATCTATAGGATAGAACACAGGGTCCCCAATGGAGGAGCTAGAGAAATTACCCAAGGAACTGAAGGGTTCTGCAACCCTATAGGTGAAACAGCAATATGAACTAATCAGTACCCCCAGAGCTTGTGTTTCTAGCTGCATATATAGCAGAAGATGGCCTAGTCAGCCATCGTTTGAAAGAGATGCCCCTTGGTCTTGCCAACCTTATATGCCCCAGTACAGGGGAACACCAGTACCAAGAAGTGGGAGTGGGCGGGCAGGGGAGCAGGGTGAGGGGAGGGTATAGGGGACATTCGGGATAGGATTTGAAATGTAAATGAAGAAAATATCTAATAAAATAAGTTTAAAAAAATAAAAAACAACAACAACAACAACAAAAGTTATGTAGGATTCCAGCTTGGGGTCACAGTCAATTACATTGTCTTGTCTGCAGGCCTGATTCATCAGTCCTGGGGCAAATGCTCAATAAACTCTCCTATCTAACTGAGATCTGTGTCTGTGTGGTTTGTGGCCTGGGTTCAGTCCTCAGTAATAATTAAATTGATCACAATAAAATATCTCTTTAATTCCAGCATTTGGGAGGAGGAAACAAAAGGATTAGAAGTTCAATGTAATTTTCAGCTTCATAAACAGTTTGAAACCAGCTTTGTACATGAAATCCTGTGTGTGTATATATGTGTATGTAAATATATATATATATATATATATGACTTTGACAAAATCACTGAATTAAAACAATCAATAAGTGTTTTGATTCATAACAAAAAGTAATGATTATGACTATGCTGTCATAATATGCATAATGCTGATTATGACTATTCATGACAGGTCTCTCTAATATTAAACTTGTCCACCTTGGAGTATAGAGAAATTTTAATCCAGTAACATGGTTGCTGTGTCGAGGCATCACATTCAAAAATATAATCTGATGAAATGAAGATATGCCATGGATTACAGTATGATCTGGATGGAATGCAGACACACCCTTAGTACACAACATGAAGATAAGGTTAGTTTGTAGAGGGAAGCTGTCATGTTTGAAAGTCACTTAATTGAGGGGCAGACAAAATGACAAATCGGAGAAAGACTTGACAGAATGATTCAGAGATAGAATATGCACAGGCTACATGAGAACAGCAGAGGAAGAGAGGCTACATAAGAGCAGAGAGAGAGACAAAAGGATGGTATAGTATCAGGGTTCTGAATGTGATGTCAGTTTTACCTACTGGGACAATTTTAGAGAGATAATTAGCTGGACACAGATAAAGGCAGAATGAGTCAAGAATGAGAAGGAATCAGATGATTTCAATATGTTTGCCAAAGTTAGTATGAGGCCGAACAGAAAAATTCATTCAGAAACCAAAAGAACCAAAAAGAATCTGTGATCTCTGAAGATTAGATTGTAAACAGACTAGAAGCCTCCAGACCTAGTCCTAGTGAAATTTAGAACAGAGAAAGAAAGGCTCTGGACTTAGCTTTAGTACAGTTCTCATCTCTCTTTCTGAGGGAATAAAAACAACACTTACATTGGAGGGAATGTCTAACACATGGAACGTGATAGAGGAGGTAATATAAGAGGATATTTTAAAGCAGGAAGTTAGAAGGAAGTTGAGAAAAATGATGTTCTAAAGATGTAGTTCATTAAGATCCAGAATTTACAAGGAGGAAAAACAACCAGATGTTCTAAGAAGAGATATCTGTCCTGTAAGGCAACTTTGATCTCAGGAAGTAAATGATACCTGAGTCTTCCCTGAAACTGACAATACTCACTAGGCTCTTTCCTTCCTAAGTAAAGACTGTTTAAAGACGTGAGGACCTGGCAATCAGCTGTGTGAAGAAGGTGAGACCAAATCAGCTACCTGGAAAGATCCTCTGCAACCAGCTGAAGTGTCTAAGGTTGTGCACTGCATTCCAGATTCACAGCTTTTTTTGAGCTTTCATCAGTGCTGGCCTTGACTTTACTGATACCTCTATCCTTGAGTCAACATGCTCCTTTAAGGATCCCTTTACTCATATTCCTATAAGTAACATCAATGAAAGTCATTGGTAAACCAAGCTGGATTATAGTGGTATCATTAATTGCTCTGCCATCAATTCTGTATCCTGTATCAGTAGAAATTTGTTCATGTCTTCCCAGTTACAGTGTCACATAAGAAAATCTTACCTAGTATACATTAAACACAAAACAAAGTTGTTACTGGAATCTAGAAGATCAGAAATAAACTGTAGAGTATAAAATTAGAAACAGCAAAAGAGAATAATTTATTTGTTGAAAGTACGCTGAATGAATAATATCAAGTTGTTGGGAAAGATATTAAATAATCATAATGCATATTTCCATAAGTTAAGAAATTATTGATCATGTATCTAGCAGAATAAAAAAATCCAGACATAAAGTTCACTAAGATAATGTATCTCATTTATGGCTAGCTCTGAGCATACTGATTGTGCCCCTCAAACCCACATAGTGAGTCAACAGTAGCAAAGCACAGAACATTAAGAAGTGTGTTTTTTATGAAACAATGGCTCTAACGTTAAAAAGTCAAAAGGAGAAATTAATGTTGCATGTTAACAGTTTGAACATAATAACACATGACAATGGCTGCTGGGTAAGAAGTCAAAGAGCTCTTAAAATGTAAATAGGTTCTTACGACAAGTCTTAAAATGAGAAGTGCCTATTTTTTATTGTCTATCAGGGCAATGTATATACTCATGTTGTACTATCAAAAATAAATCTTATGATTAAATAGTTATTCTATAATGCATCTAAACTATTTAAAACATTTTATTAAATATCTATTAATAAAATGTTTTCATATTGATACAGGAAATATACCTTGATAAAATTCTTAGTATCTTAAATCCTAAACACACTAATATATATATATATATATATATATATATATATATAACTCTTATTACCTGTCTCACTTACCAATAAATACAGTAGTCAAAAGTTTATAAGGTAACTTCTGAAAATTAATCTCAATTAATGGCAATATTTTCTTTGACTTCAGAGAAACAGTATAGTCAAATAATCATGACAATACATAATCAGGTAATAGTGTGTGTCAGTAAGCTTGGATCATTACTTTCAATCTCTCAAATGTTTATTGTCTCATGCTTTCAGTACAATAGCAGACAAAAGATTAGAAGTCATATTATCACAGTGAAGCACAGGTGATGTCTTAATCCATCCTGAGATTTGAACTGTGGCAGGAAGCACTTCTGAGTCTACTGTCTTCCTTTAACATTTCTTTGGCAGATTTATACCACAGGTAAAGAGAATACCTTTGAATGAGTATGCACTGTAGGATGGCCTAGAGAGGCACAATAAATACCTTACATCACCACAATGTCAACATGTGCTTATTAGATTTTGTTAGGCAGAATGCAAACTAATTTAATCAAAAATACATAAAAGGGGAGTGAACATGGATTATTCTGCTGCACAAATTGGAAGTCCAGGGAGGACATAATTAAGACTGTTGGGAACAAGGCAGGAGACTGAGCTAGGTGTTCAAATACATCTGTATTAAGCATCTTTTATGAGAAGTAAATAGGGACATAAACATAACAAATGCTTAATTTTAAGTTTCCTTGAGGCTCTGTCATTTGCTCAGGGGCTTGTGGTGGGAAATATAAAAATACCAAAACTTCATCTCAATAATTAGAATCATCAAAAATAGTGGAGAAAATAGAGATTTATTATATGGAAGGTATGCATTTAAATCTCAGGATAATTAAATCATCATCACAAGGTATCTAAGAAACAAATAAAAAAGAGAATAAAATACCAGTTTATAAAGCCTCCCTCTGCAGTCACGGGGCTTGCTGGTCTACTCAGCTGAGGTGTGCTCTGGAGGAGGTCAGATTGCAAGGATATTAGCTCGAGAAAATGAGAATTTGGGGAGCACAATGTCATTTAGACAGAAAATTAAACCAGGTCTAATTGCAAAAAATAAATGTTAATGTCTGAAATATTTATGTTATTTTGGTTATTATAAAAAAGCAATGTGATCCTTAACAAAATAATCAATTTCTAATCATAAAATGATATATTTATTAATCAGAATTCTGTTTAAACATTTCACAAAAATCACATGCAGTGTCTTCCTCTACTTGCTTGCTTTTGTACTTTTAGTTTAACATTTTTCTACTTTTATAATGAATGGTATTATTTTTGTCATTGTATGTTGTTATACAGGGTGTGACTCCAAATAATTGGGAACAAATACAATCACATATTTTTCTTTATGCCTTTTACTCTGGTTAGTGATATTAAATGTATATGTTTGTAAACCAAATGTCATACATAAAGTTTATGTTCAGTGTAGTTTCATAAATTATAATTGTAATTTTTATTTTTTAGATAATAATCACAGGTTTTCTACCATGTACTTCAAAACCTCTTATATATTCTTCCTTAATCTTCTCTAAATTCATGGCCTCATTTTACACTAATTCTTAGTGCATATATATATATATATATATATATATATATATATATATATATATGTTGCCATAATTAGAATGATATACAGGTTATTGTCCAACTAATTCAGCAATGACTAACTATGAATGGAAAGTCCAGGAATCCAGGAGTTCCTCTGTCCTTGAATCTGAATATCTCAGCTTGTCTCAGCATACACTGGAAAGCAGACTAATGCCAGTGAAAGAGTGGACTTGCTATTGAGTGAGAGCAAGCCCAACGATAGCACGAGCTTCCTTCTTCCATATCTTTATATAGGCTTCCTGCAGAATGCATGGCAGAGATTAGAGGTGGGACTTTTTTTCCACTTTAAAAAAATGAATACTATAGGTGTGTGTGTCTTCCTACCTCAAAGATCTGAGTTAGAAATAAATCTCTCCACTTCAGAATAGGCAAATGTCCCTTACAGGTGTGCTTTCCATATTTGTGTCTTAGTTATTCCAGATGTAGATAAGTTGACAATGAAAATTAACCATCACACTGTGTTATTCTAATAAAATGCCACTTTTATCTTCTCGAGTTTTCCAGTACTATACACTCACACTTCCACGGCACATTTTATTATTTGGAATGAATAAACACCATACAGAGAAAGAGATGATAAAGAGAAAAAGGCTGGGGTAAAACACATCAATAAACCTTTAATATTAGAACAGTGTTGAAAATATATTATGAGTGTTTCTACCATATGAAGCCAGAGTGCAGGTTTCCTGGTCCTCAAGAGACATTCTAAATGTTGTTGGTATTTCTTTTTATGTTATCTCATAGATCACATGAGTATGAGCCACTACTGACCGGCATAACCAGAGGAGAATGCGGAACTGTATAAATAATGCACTGCTTTGTAGCTTACACATGAAGAATAAAAATAGTAATAAAGTAAAGCTATACCACAATTTGGCTAACTCTCAAGAGTTTTATGCTGTGTGAGTAAAAGCAAATTCTAAAATATTAATGCTATATCATTCGGTTTTTATAATTATTCTTTTGATATTAATGATATAATTCCAGCCTTCTTAACTTCACTTTTCTCCCCTAGTGTCTTCTTGCATTCCCTTTACCATTCGAGTTTATGGTCTCCTTTTAATTTTTTTTCTTTTTCTAGTTGTTATGACATGAGACATGACAAATGATCTGCAGTCTGTTGTTAATGTCCCTGAAGGGTTAATGACCTAAATCCGGGACTCTTAGAGGAGCTGAGTCTACATGTCAGTGAGAACACCTCCTTGAAAAACAAATCAGTATCATAATGAGAATATCTGATTAAATCATTGGACTTGAAACTATAAAGAAAATATCCTATAAAATTCCTAATAAAACTTTCTTCCCCCAAAGTTGCCTCTACTGCCCTACAATATCCAAAGCCCCTGCACCTGAGTGCAAAGTTCCCAGGGAGAGTCTGGCATCCTTCATGTGTTCTGTTTAAAAAACAATTCTCCTTCAGCAAGAATTGATTTCTTCCTTATTTCACTTCCATGTAACCTCCATCAATCCTGATCTAACATTTGCAATATCAAATAAAATCAACTAATCTCAGAGAATAAGCAACACTGTAAATATGTCCATAAGTAAAAAAAAAAAAAACAGCATCTATGTTTATGGTGCAGCCATCAATAGAAATGGATTTGTTTTTTCAGCCCAGAGATGGTAACATTTCGTTTTCTAGTCCTGATAGACATCTATCTCAATGACTCAGCAGGACATGTATGATTAAGAACAAAAGCAGAAGAGCTAATGCACCTTTCCTCAGGGGCGCCCTTCCTAACCTACTGTGCCCAGGTCCAAAGGGTAATTAAAGCACACAACTTACACTGTAACGCACACACACACACACACACACACACACACTCACACACACACACACATACACACACACACACATGATATAGATATAGATAGATGGGATGATATTACTATTAGCAGTTGATTTTTTAACGGCCACTAGAAGTGAATTTCAATTTTATTAAATCATGACAAAAATTATTTAATGACTATGATGCTGAATACTATTCTTGCCCTAAACAATAGGGGCAAGCAGCACAGGAATGTGCTCCTTCTGGTATTGGCCATCATCTATTTGGTATTTTCCCTGCTGCATCAGTAGTGATTTCCCCAGCATATCACTTTAGAACATATGGATGTAGATTGTAATGGTTTGTTTTTCTTAATACAAATTTACTTATTGATAAACCAGTTTTAATACTCTATAAATATCAGTGACCTACAAGATGTAGCTCTACCTTACACTATCCTGTAAGTCCCTGTAATCTATATTTCATATTGGCATCATTCTAGTCAAAATTCATATTACCCAGGCATCCCAATGCTGCAATTCTTAAGCATGCTTATCGTGTCTGTAAAACCTTATCTTCTTGAAATAGTTTTCACTGAAACTGACAAATGTAGTTTTCTGTATCATGTACTGTGTAGTTTTTCTTCTTTTTTCACTTTATTTTTCTTACATATTTTTATCTTACTTTGTTTATGTATCTGGGCTCATGAGTACAGTGGCAATCACGTAGAGGTCAGAGGATGTCCTGCAGGAATAAGCTCTCTCCGTTACAGCATGGGTTTCTAGGATTAAACTCTGTCTGGCTTGGAGAAAAATGTCTTTATTCATTGAGTCATTACATAGTCCTAACAATACTTTTATATACATATGCATATTGAAAATTGAGTAAATATAGAAAAATCAATAAATTCACATAGTTACCATTTTTATAAGGAGAATAATAAATCAACTTTTCAAGAATGAAATACAGTTTTAAACATATATACTTTTAAATATGTACACCGTGTTGTATAATAATGCCTTGGGCTCTTTATCTTACATGATTAATATTTTGTATACATTGACTGATATCTCCTCTACACACCCAGTTTCTCATGCCTAAAACTTCCATGTAGCTCTCATTCCATAATTCATTTTGTAAGATCACGTATTTCTTTCTTATGAGTGAGAGGGCCTAGTAGATGTCCTTCTGTTCATAGAGTTTTCATTTAACATAATGATCAAATATTCATCCATGCTGTTGAGGTGAAAAAAAGCCTGTATTTTTGTGGCTAAAAAATATTCCTCCACATGAGGAGCACATTTTGTTTATTCATTCAACCACTGATGAGCATTTATGATGGTCACTATGAATAAACCTGCAGTATACATGAGGGTATGCGCATCATCTAAACATACTGACTTCATTTCTCTTGGGCATGCACAATGTTTTGGGACAGATCATTCAATCATGTGTTGCTTCTACTTTTAATGTTTTAAGAAGCCATCACTTTGTTTTCTATTCTGTTATGCAAATCTGTATTCTCATTAACAGTACACAAGAGTTACTTGTCTTCCATACGCTTATCTACATATGTTATCCTTTTCCTCTTAAATAGCACATAGGTAAGTGGTTATCTGCTTTTGACTTGCACTTCCCTTACAGTAAGTGTCTCCTATACTCATTGTCTATTTGAATGTTTTCATTTGTGATATGTCTATTTGAATCTGTTGCAATTTTTAAATGAGTTATTATGTCCCTATAATTTATTTGATATTATTTGTACTTTGGATATTAGTCAACCATGTGTGACTTAATTTTCTCCACCTCATACTAAGCTCTGGCTAAAGTTTATTCCTTTTTTGTCATTTTTTATTCTTTACTTTTTAGAAATGAGAATATTTGGAAAATTTTCATATTAACTCTATATCTAAAATATTTAAATTCAATTAATAGCTAACTCTCATTAACATTGGAACATGATCCAACATCATTTGTAGTCTGATTAATTGGGAGAGCATTCTAATTTTGTCCTATGTTCTTTGTCTCATTTATAATATCTCTCTACAGAGATCTTATAGAATGTTTATCATCTATTTATCATCGAACTATATATTCAAGTTCAACTCCAGAGTATTACTTTTCCTCACTAATATGTGTTAATGGCTTTTTAATTCACTTGAAAAAGCAATAGTTCACATGGTTCCTTAAGATTAGTAGCAATGCTATGGTGTGCTTACAGACAGTAGCCTAGCATGGCTGTCCTCCGAGAGAGGCCCAACAAGCAGCTAAGACAGACATAGATACTTACACCCAACCATTGGAATAAAGTCAGGGACCCTTGCGGTTGAATTAGGGAAAGGCTGGAAGAAGCTGAGGAGGAGGATGACCCCATAGGAAGCCCAGAAGTCTCAACTAACCTGGATCCCTGAGATCCCTTAGACACTGAGCCACCAATCAGGCAGCATACATCAACTGGTCTGAAGCTCCTCATACCCAGAACTGCCTGGTCTGGCCTTAGTGGGAGATTAGCCTAACCCTCAAGAGACTTGAGGCCCCTGGGACTGAGGGGAACATCCTCTTGGAGACAGAGGGGAGGAGGAATGGAATGAGGAACTATGGGAGGGGGAACCAGGAGAGGGGATCAGGAGGGAGTTAATGCCTGGACTATAAAAAAAATAAAAGTAATAAATAAAAAATGATAAATAAAAAAGATTAATAGCACTAACTACACTTTCTGTGATAGAAAGCATATCCGATGCTAATGCCATGGCTCCCTGTTATACCACATGATGTACAGTAGCCTCCTAGAGGCCCCACATTCATGACTCCTTCTGTTTGCTCTTCCTTTACCTAGAATGCGTTTTTGTTTGTTTGGTTTTTCTCAGTAATACTCTGGAGTAGTCTCAAGTACTTGTTTCTCTTCCCCAGATACTTTTTCCATGAGGAATTTCCTTGCATCATATTTCAGTGTCTCTTCTCCGTTATTCTTTTTTTTTCCAAAAAAAAAAAAAAAATACTTTTATTTACATAGAAGCATTCAGAATGTCAACAAAACAGCCACATTTTTTTTCAATCACAGAATGATATTCAGTTAACGGAACAACAATTATCTTTATATAAGCTGCATCAGAGACAACTGAAGATGGAAAAAAATAAAACCCAAAAATAAAACCAAAAGAAAAAAAAACCAAACTACTGTCCCCATATATAACTAATTTGTGCTGTGTACCAACAAGAACCTGCTTTCAATTTCCATACCAATTTACAATCCCCTTTACCAGGCAAGGTTAGTGACTATTGAAAATACCACCAAGACAGGGTTATCTAAAGACACATTCCGTAGTGAGTTAATGATACAAAAAAAGACATTGTATAGTTTGAAAACAAATCTTGCACAGTCTTACATTTCAATTTTTTTTCTTTAAAAGGAGTGAGTTGTGAACAGGGGGGTTAAATGCTTTATAGACAAGAAAAAAAACTGCGCTAGAACCAACTTATTCTTCATCATCTTATTCATCCTCATCTTCCTCTTCTTCCTCTTCCTCATCCTCTTCATCCTCCTCATCATCTTCCTCTTCCTTCTTTTTCTTAATCTTTTCAGCCTTGACCACCCTCTTTTTCACTGTATCAGGTTTTCCTTTAGCTCTGTAGGCAGCAATATCCTTCTTGTACTTCTCCTTCAGCTTGGCAGCCTTCTTCTCATGGGGCTGCTTGTCATCTGCTGCAGTGTTGTTCCACATCTCTCCTACTTTCTTTGCAACATCACCAATGGATAAGCCGGGATGCTCGCCTTTGATTTTGGGGCGGTACTCAGAACAGAACAAGAAGAAGGCCAAAGGAGGCCTTTTGGGTGCATTGGGGTCCTTGAACTTCTTTTTGGACTCCCCTTTGGGGGAAATGTAGGTTTTCACTTCTCTTTCATAACGAGCCTTGTCAGCTTTTGCCATATCTTCAAATTTCCCCTTTTCTTTAGCAGTCATGGTCTTCCACCTCTCTGAGCACTTNTTGGAGAACTCTGAGAAGTTGACAGAAGCATCCGGGTGCTTCTTCTTGTGCTCCTCCCAGCAGGTTTACACAAAGGATGCATATGAGGACATTTTGCCTCTCAGCTTCTTAGGATCTCCTTTGTCCATGTTTAGTTGATTTTCCTCCGCAAGGCACAGAGTCGTCCAGCGCCTGTCTGGCTCGTGCTTGCCCCAGCGAACAAATCTTGTGATCTGCTAATCAATGGCTACCTCTCTCTGAACTTAATAGCAGAATTTTCACAATTGAACTAATCTATTTTATTGCATTAAAGATTGCAGTTTAGTGACTAAATGATTTGATTCATGAAGAGTATTTATATAGAGTATTTTTGTGGGCATGATATGTCAAATTGGGTTACTTTCTTAAAATACTATTTCTTTTAAAAAGATCTCTTTCTATACAATTCATTTAAAAGTGAGGGATTTAAAAGGTAAAAAAATAGCAATGATGTTTTTCTACTGAGAAGGATTTTAAATATCAGAAGCATGCAGTCTATGGGTGTTGAAGATTAATAGCAAAAATAATTAAATATATGGTTGGAATCTTAAAGGTAATAAAATTACTAAAAAGAAATCAGAAACAGTTGCTATACTTCTCAGTCATTACAACAGAAAAATATGTGAAAAATGATTTGATTTTTATTTGAAATTTGTATCTCTAATTTCACATACTAAAAAAAATTGTGATATATAACATTCATAAAAAATAAAGACCAAGGGTTTCCCTGATACCTTATCAGGTCATAGGTGTGGTTGAATGAGTAAAGACTGCGTAGTGGATCTGTCCAAAATGAGTATCCAGGGGCAGAATGGATGTTTTCCCATCTGTAGAGTGCAAAATAACACAGATGGCCATTATGAAGAGTAGCTGGCCTGTGCTGATAAAGCTAATGTTCTGTGTTCTAAATGCTGTTTATCTTGACATCACAGAATATTTAACTATGAAACACCAGTTAAAAATCATCAGGACAAATAATATTATCTATGGAAACAATCATCTTGAATTTGAATGGCCATGAAGTTGGAAATATATACTAATATTTATGTCTTTTATATTCATTGTTCCAATTAAAAATTATCTTTTTCCCCATGCAAATCAAAATGATGGATTTTGGACCTGAATGTGATTGGTATGTAGTATATTGAGGCATCCATGCAGTGAAAAACCTGGCAGAGATAAAATAAAACACCAATCACAAAACAATTCAGGCCTAGACATTTTACACTCACAAACAAACTCAAGTGAGGGAAGCAGCAAGAGGTTGTACACACATGATAATTTAGAACACAGGCTCACACAGTGGAAGCAAAGTGATCAAAAATGCATATGCCCCACAGGAAGACACAGCACTGTGACTCTAAAACAACAGAAAAAAAAATCAAAAAAGTCTTTCAGTGTATTCCACATGAGACTATGCGGTTTTATTTTGTTGTTGTTGTTGTTTTGTTCTGTTTTTTTTCTTTTGGTTTTCCAGAGTTTTGGGCAAGGTATTGAGTAAAAAGCCTTTTTGTTTTGTTTTGTTTTCTTCTTATCCTTAAATCCTTTCATGCTCAAATATGCCTAATTCCAAAAACTAAGGCATCTTGATGAAAATTATCACTGAACTCATAACCTTTTCCCAGCTGGCGATTTGGTATGGAACATAGAAAATCATCCACTGCATTTTAAAATCAATGATTCATTTTATTATTTGTGTGCTTGCTCACGTGCCTGCAACATGTATGTAAAGATGGCTACAGAGGCCAGGAGAGATCTTCAGATTTATTAGTGAACTTCTCATGTCAAGAGTGGATCCTTTGCCTTCTTTATCATCATTTGAAAATTATAATAAAATAGGGGGCACTGATGGGCATTTTGTTAGAGTTATCAATTACTTTTTATATTTCTAAAAGAAAAGTTTTATAAGGTGATGGGTTTGGGGGAAAATAATGAATGGCATAGATAACACTACCTCATATTCAGACCTTTCAGTCTATTAGGGAATGTTGAGGTGAAGATATTAATTTTACCAGGCAATTTAAACATTACAAATATAGGAGTAAGCAAAACATGGGAAACGGGAAAGAAGCAAGAGTGAGGTAGATGACTGAAAATGTAGGGCCGCTTTGTGTCTTTTCTTATTACTGTGACCAAATACCCTAGATGAAGTGATTTTAGACTATGTTTGTTTATTTTGTCTTACAGTCTTAGAAGGGCTAGAGTTCACCATGACAAGGAAGGTGTGGTGTCAGGAGTGAAGCTTCTGCTTACACTGTGTTGACAGTCAAGAAGCAGAGAACAGACAGAATGCTTGGCTTGGCTGGCTGTAAAGCCTCAAGGCTAGTTCCCAGTGACCCACTTCCTCTAGTGATGTTCTACTTTATAAGATTCCACAGCCTTCCAAAATATTGCCATTCATAAACCAGGTCCTTTGGCACATAAGCTCATTGTGACAAATACCTTGAAACTACCATATAAGGTCTTACATAAGAATAGTGACATCTGCGGTAATGCAGACACACATCTGAGTTTGGAGAGAAACCCAAATTGAAACCTTCACATACTCGTGATCCCGGGACTAATAATTGTACCAGGGACACATATATAGTGAAGTACTATAAACACAAGCAGTTTATTATAAAAGAGAAAAAGCACTTCTAAGAGTGGAGCTGGAGTAGTGAGTTAGAAATGTAAGCACTACATCATGGGGACTCATGATTTTCCTCTATAGATCATTTGCACAGCCTCTTCTTCCACCTGCTCTAGTTTATCTGGGATGTTCTGAATGCGCTCTACTTGCTTCATGTATGGCAGGTGAGGAAGGATTGACAGTTATTTTGTCATCTGTCTTCTTTCATAAACTAATGTCGATGCATCCCCCTCTAGTCCCTGTTCTACCATTGTGGGACCCAAAACAAACTCAAGAAAAAGTCATGGAATGGAGAATAATCCAGAAAGAGATGGAGAATTAGAAGATGAAAGAATTCACGTTTGGATAATTGTTACTTTGTTTTTTGTCATAAATTAGTGAGGGCTGTTACAGAAAAGGAGAAGATAGACTTGAACCTTTTCTTAGTCAGTTCTGATTCACTTTAGCCACTTCAGATGTGTGGCTCGGGTAAAATTACATTTTATAGTTTTCTTCAAAATTTCCAAAGTTGAAAATTTCTTACAATTCCTATTCCATTGTTTGAGAGTATCTTGTGTGATTGTAGTGTGCTTTATTCCCATCTATCCCTAATTCTTTCACTCTGGTTTCTCTGCATCCTACCCTACCTCACTGCCATGGGCTTTTTCTTTGTTTTGAATCCCACTGAGTGATGCCAGGATGAGCATGGTGCAAGATGAGGCAATAGAGAATTTGTAGCCTCTCAGGGGTTGCAATCATGAAGAAAATCGACGCATCTTTCTCTAGCAGAAATCAACTGCAAATAGCTCCTTTGCTGGGAGTGGGGCATAGTGGACATTTCCAACACATGGTGGGACATTGGCTGGTTTGTCCATGGGTAGGCTTTGTACATGCAGTTCATGTTGCCATGTGTAAACCAGTCATGTTCAACTAATACTGTTTCATGAAGCTGACATCTTATTGTTACAGGAAGAATGAATAAGAACTCAAACTCTTGGTTTTGGATGCCTGGTAAATTTCTCCTCAGTTGTCATTTCTCTAGGATGGTAAATAAGAAATAAGTTACTTGTATGAATTTAAATACTTAACCCTGTGATATAATTCTGATTTTCCAATTTATAGGAGGTAAAAGAAAAAATTAAGGAATATAATGAAGTCTCTAGTGAGCATAATTTGATTTTAAACAATTCAAATGACTTTCATTAGACTGCAAATCAGAGTGCAAAACAGAGTTATGGTCAATTCTAAAAAATGAAAAAAATTCTTTATTTTTAGAGTATTATATATTTGAATTTGATCTTGTAATTCTAGGATGACATAATTTTACTGTAATTATTACACAATTATACAATTATTGAAAAAATTATAGCTATGGAATAGTTTCCTTCCCAAATTAACAATAGACAAAAAAGAAAAAGTGCCAATTAAAAGCACACTGAGAAATTGAGATGTTGATAAGAAGAATAAAACAAGTATTTTTTGTTTGAATGGAGAATGTTAGGACGATGCAAACTTGTGGACCCAATAGAACCAAGTGAACAGTGGTAATGTGTTCACATTCAGTGTCATGGTAGAGTCTTCATGGTCTGTACTAATCAGCAACCACCAATACATTGTGCAACTGTATTGTAGACTTTTATATGTAAAGTTAGAAGTGGATGAAGGCAGGGAAATGCAAATCAAAACAACCCTGAGATTCCACCTCAAACCAGTCAGAAAGACTAAGATCAAAAATTCAGGTGACAGCAGATGCTGGCAAGGATGTGGAGAAAGAGGAACACTCCTCCATTGCTGGTGGGATTACAAACTGGTACAACCTCTCTGGAAATCAGTCTGTCAGTTCCTCAGAAAATTGAGTGAGGTAATCCAATCACAAAAGAACACACATGATATGCACTCACTGATAAGTGGATATTAGCCCAGAAACTTAGAATACCCAAGATAAAATTTGCAAAACACATGAAACTCAAGAAAAAGGAAGACCAAAGTGTGGATAGTTCATTCCTTCTTAGGATGGGGAACAAAATAATTATGGAAGGAGTTACAGAGACAAAGTCTTGAGCTGAGACTGAAGGAAGGTCCATCCAGAGACTGCCCTACCCAGGGTTCCATCCCATAAACAACCACCAAGTCCAGACACTATTGCATATGCCAGCAAGATTTTGCCAATAATACCCTGATCAAGCTGTCTCTTGCGAGGCTGTGCCATTGCCTGGCAATAGATGATTGTGGGTGCTCACAGTCATCTATTGGATGGAACACAGGGTCCCTAATGAAAGAGCTAGAATAAGTACCCAAGGAGCTAAAGGGGTCTGCAACCCTATAGGAGCAACAACAATATGAACTAACCACTACCCCCAGAGCTTGTGTCTCTAGTTGCATATGTAGCAGATGGCCTAGTCTGCCATCGATGGGAAGAGAGGCCCTTGGTCTTATGAAGATTATATGCCCCAGTTCAAGGGAATGCCAGGGCCTGGAAGTGGAAGTGGGTGGGTTGAGGAGCAAGGCCAGGGGAGGATATAGCGGACTTTCTGAGAGGAAATTAGGAGAGTGTGTAGCATTTGATATTTAAATGAAGAAAATGTCTAATAAAAAAATTAGAAAAAAGAAGTAGATGAAGGAAACTACTTTTTAAAACTAAATAATTTTTATCAAAGTAATTTTTCCTATATTATATTTTGATCAGTTTTCACTCATTTGTGCCCTTCCAGTTCCTCTTCAACAATTCAACTCCACTCATTTCTTTGTCTTTAAGCAAAAATGCAAGACAAACAAGTCAAACAGGGTATAATAAGGCAAACAGAAAGCCTGAGGAACACACACACAGAATTTTGTAAATCAAAACGGGATACTTTGGGAACATTTTTACGTAGAAACTGTTATGCAAATAATGACATTGAAGGGAATTAAGAAATTAGGAAAGAGCAAAGATGAATCACCTCCCATGTGCACTCTGAAAAAGATATGAAAAAGATTTTTCTAAAAATAGCCAAAAGGTTACCTCAGAGTGACATGAGTTTCAGTTTAGAACTTTAAGAAAAAAAAACAGATGTTACCTCATTATACCAGAACTGTTAGAATAGTGACTTTGTCAGGTTAGTGTTTTTTATAAACACTAATGCATAATTTTCTTAGTATTATGGAGTTTAGGATATTGATTTTTAAGTATTTTCATTGTTGCAGGCGGTAAAGCCAACCTGTGACTCCACTCATATTTCTATTACTTCTAATTACTAATTAAAGCTGACAAAGATTATTATCAGTAACCTGTGGCTTCACTTTTGTAGAAATTTATTTTAATATATTTAACCCTCCAACTTAGCACACTTTAGTTGTTCATTGAGCAATAGTCAAAAGTGCTTGAAGCGTAGGCTCTACATAAAATGTGTTCCTTTCCTAAGCTATATTAATACTTTCATCTCTATTTTTAATATTTATTATAGTTAAACTTTACTTCCCTGAAAACCAAGACTGTATTGTCTTTCTCAGTCATCAGTTTCTACTACCGATTTTCAGTGACTGACATTTTTTGTTCAAAGCAATAAGTTATTTGGAATTAGATGTCAAGGAATTTTATGTATCATAAGGAATGTATGTTATTTCCCTGTGGCAATAAATTGACTCTTCCACAGTGCCAGCCGAGAGTAACTATTTATCTTTCCTACTGCTTTTTGAGCCTTGCATACTTCTACCTAACGTAAAAAATATTGCTGACCTTTCTGTGAACTGAGAGAAAAACCTAAGGCCCTGTGAAGAAGACTGGGGACCTCAAAGGTGGGGATGAAGAAGTTTATCCCTGCTGTCACCAATAATGTCCACACCAAGCCTTTGCCACAAATCATAGACTTAATTTGCCTCAGATACATAGTGAACCTTTTACATGAAATCTTCAGAACGTGACCATAGAAAGGTATGCTAGGCTTATTGCTACCTTTCATGGAAGGAAGGCGGACAAGGGCAAAGTGCATGCCTCTTTAAGTGGGAGTGTCAAACAAAGCTCAAAACTAATTTTGATTCACCTCAGGCTGTACTTTCAACAATTTAAGTTTCAACTGTGCTCATAAGATATTAATGGATGCCTGGGTTTGATAATTATTCCAGAATGATGTCAAAACTTTGTAAGGTCAATGTAAGAAAATGTCATTGCACTTGTGAGATAATATTCTAGATAATTAAATATAATTGTCAATATATCTCACGAATATTTTCAACATTCCAGAAAGAAATATGAATGCCTTTCTACTTCAGTGACAATTCATATCTTCTAGTTTAAAGTTGAAATAACATAAATTTATCATAAGTTTAGAAATTCTAAATATTACAGTAGTAAAATTTAAATACTGAAGAGCCAGGTGTAAAAAATTCCTAAACATGGCAAAATTGGTGTCTTTTGGATTTTTGAGATGAATATTGGAAGTGATGCAAAAAGCCTTTCCTTTATATATTTGTGAATTGATATTTACATTAACTATATGATGTTTATTACTTTTTAACTGTGTAAACTAAAAAAAAAAAATATTAATGACAGTGCTGGTACATGCCTTTAATCCCAGCACTTGGTTGGCAGAGGCAGGTGGATTTCTCTGTTCAAAACCAGCCTGGTCTACAGAGTGAGTTCCAGGACAGCCAGGGCTATACAGAGAAACCCTGTCTCGAAAGAAAAGTAATATTCATGAAATATAAACTAGAATTGATATTATTGTTTTGGCATATATAGTAGTCTCTCCCCCACCTACATCTTAATTTTAATTTTGTCATATTTACTATAATGGGATACAGTTGCTACTCAATGTGACAGCAATTGCCTTTTCCTTTGTGACATCTTTTAGGGCCATTTCCTCAACTGGCTAAGCACCAGCTTTTGAGACTGTTTAAGAGGACGCGAATGAAAAACTATCTCCAATTCATTTTATGGCTGAGAATATTCTTACTTGGCTCAAATTTAATTGAAAGTGATGTGTAATAAATATACTAAAAATAGTCTGAGAATGTAACAAACTCCATAGATCGTCAAATCTAAGAGTTATGATGTTGATTTAAATCTCATAAATATATGGATAACTATTTGTGCAATGTGCGGCTCTTTATTTTTTTGTCTCATCAGTCAATGAAAACAAGGCCTTAAACTCTGGTAAAAAATTTTTTTCAGTTTCACAATATCCATGACTTACTGATTTACATTTTAATTTAATTTCATAGGATATGGGATTCTATTCATTTTATCCCTTTTTAATGCTTTATTAAAAAGAGACACTGTATACCTTAGATATATTTTATATCTTAGATACCTTTCTTTTTTAACCTAGATATGTTCTATACCTTAGATACATTTTAAATGTTCTTTAGGTTCTCTGTGTTTCCATCTCTATGCATTTTCACTCTTTAGCAATATAATCTCTGCTCCTTTTTTATTAATTTGTCTTCAACAATCAAATCTTCATTCATATTTATATTCCAATATGTATAACACTTGATTTTTCTCCTGCATGAGGTCACATTTTGAAGATAATAGACCTTACAGCCTTCTTTCAACATAGTCACCTGAGAGAGGTTTTAATATGTATTTTCCCACCTTATACACTCTTTCGCTATAGGAATCGTGACTGATATTTGTTCACATATGACAGTGAAACAATAAAGTAATGATCTAAGTGTATGTGCAATTTTGAGTAGCTTATTGACTAGAGAGCCAAATTCTTCAGTGGATCACTTCTTGATAAATGTGTTTTCTAAATCCTCTGTGTGTGTGTGTGTGTGTGTGTGTGTGTGTGTGTGTGTGTGTGTNAAATCCTCTGTGTGTGTGTGTGTGTGTGTGTGTGTGTGTGTGTGTGTGTGTGTATGTGTGTGTGTATGTATGTATGTATGTATGTATGCATGTGTGGTATGCATATGTATGTGCTGATGTTTGTGCCTGTGTTCAGATATGTAGATGCCAGATCACACCAGGTAGCCTACTTTTGTACTCTAGGCTTTTCTCTTGAGACAGGGTATATTCCTGAATCCAACCTAGGCTGGTGGCCAGCAAGTTCCAAGGACAACTATTTCTGCCTTGCTCAGTGCTGGGATTGCAGGTGGGTATAAACTTGTTTGGCTTCCTGCACTGGTTTCACTAGTGATGGAAGTATAAACTCAAGTTCTTCTGGCTATATTGCTCTTTTATAGAATATTATCTCTCTAGTCCCTGGAAGCAATGGTTTTCATACAAGGATTATTGTAGCCCTCCATCTCCAAGGACAAACTTGGTTCCCAAAAGGGGGGCTGGAAATGAAAATGTACAGGGTACAAGAAAAGAATGAAGCCAAGGCAAAGGTTCTGTTCAAGGCTCAAAGTTGCATATTCCACATTGTGTTTATATAGGGAGAGCCCATAGAGCCCATAGACCCTTTGTTTCAGCTGGATTGAGTTACAAAGCAAGCTAAGAGGGAAGTCAATTCCTCAAAGCTCCAGTAGGAAATTACAGATGCAGCAAGGCCAGGTGACTCCAGCTAGGTTGTAAAACCACTGTGGGTTTGTTTAGCCTATTCAAGGCTGGGGGAAGGGCACAGAGGATGAAGGTCACATGTGTGCCACCTGTTCTGTTTCCCTTTCCTTAAAAAGCACAGTTCAATTTTCTGAGGCAAGGTTTCAGATCAGTACTAGGGGGAAGTGATTGTCTGTTCTAAATACCACTGTGTATACACATTTATGCTTGCTGACCTCAGTTTCCTGTGTCCTCAGCCTTGGCATGAATGAATCCTAACCTCTGATGTCATCCCTTGATTATTGTCTTATAGTTTCATCATATCTGAGTGTTTTGACTGCACCTTTCTTGATGCTTAG
Source organism: Mus pahari (assembly GCF_900095145.1). Classification (NCBI taxonomy): domain Eukaryota; kingdom Metazoa; phylum Chordata; class Mammalia; order Rodentia; family Muridae; genus Mus; species Mus pahari. The sequence continues at coordinate 6,363,699 of NC_034591.1, forward strand.
TTCTTATTTCGTGTGCACAACTATGTAACAACAGCAAGTTCTCACCACTGCCAGTATCCACTTTCTCTCTTGCTTTATAACCATAAGTATTTGTTTATTGTCTTTTTATGCTGTAGACAGAAAAAGGCAATACAAGTTATCAATTCATCTGTTTCAGTATAACACTACAAACTTGCAAGTAATGTCGAGATTAATCATGGGCATTACAAATATATTATTATGTGATCTTATTTGTTTGTTTGTTTGTTTGTTTTCAAGACAGGTTTCTCTGTATAGCTCTGACTGTCCTGGAACTCATTTTGTAGACCAGGCTGGCCTCGAACTCAGAAATCCACCTGCCTCTGCCTCCTGAGTGCTGGGACTAAAGGCGTGCGCCACCACGCCCAGCTCTAATTTATTGTTTTCAGTTTAACTGGAGTTATTACGGAAATGTCAAAGAACAAATTTATTACTGAAATAGAATGTTTGAAGAAAGAAGACAAGCTCTTTTTTTGTTCTGCTTCTTGTTGGTATTCTGTCTAAATATCACCCACACAGTTCCTGGCAGCAGTTACCTGGCAATAGGTTTGGCCTACTATAAAAGGGGCTGCTCGGGTCCTCTCTCTCTTACTCTCTGTCTCCCTTAGGTCCTCTCTCTCTTACTCTCTGTCTCCCTTACTCTCCATTCTGCTTTTCCCCTCTATGCACATGGTCATGGCCTGCCTCTACTCTACCCTCTCCTCTCTGACTTTCTCTGCCTCTACTACTCTCTTACCTCCCCTCTCCATGCCCTGAATAAACTCTATTCTATCCTATACCTTCCTGTGGCTGGTCTCTCAGGGGGGGAGGAATGCCTTGGCATGGGTCTGCCGAGGCACCTCCTTCCCCACACCCAGTCAGAACATACCTTAATAGGTCTTTCTCTTTAAATGATCAAAACACTCCTGATTTTATGTAGGTTTCCATATGTTTGTAATTGAAGTATCACTTTCCCATATCTATTTCCTAGCTCCAGTCCCTCCCAGCCACCCTCACCTGAACCCTATTCAAGTCTCTTCCTTTCAATTTGTAAGCCTTTTTCTTGCTTATTATTATTGGTGTGTGTGTGTGTGTGTGTGTGTGTGTGTGTGTGTGTGTGTGTGTGTTTATGTTTGTGTGGGGAGCAGTGACTCAAGGAAAGGCTATCTACAGACTGAACTACCTGGGGATCCATCCCATATATAGTTACCAAACCCAGACACTTCTGTGGATGCCAACAAGTGCTTGCTGACAGGAGCCTGAAATAGCTGTCTCCTGAAAGGCTCTGCCAGTGTCTGACAAATACAGAGATGGATGCTCTCAGCCAACTGTTGGACTGAGCACAGGGTCCCCAATGGAGGAGGCAGAGAAAGGACCCAAGGGGCTGAAAGGGTTTGTAGCCCCATAGGAGAAACAGCAATATGAAGCAACCAGTACCTCCTGAGCTCCCAGGGACTAAACCACCAACCAAAGAGTACACATGGAGGGACCGATGGCTCCAGCCTCATATGTAGCAGAGGATAGTTTTGTTGGACATTAATAGAAGGAGAGGCCCTTGGTCCTGTGAAGGCTTGATACCCCAGTGTAGGGGAATGCCAGGACAGGGAAATGGGAGTGGGTGGGTTGGTGAGCAGGGTGTGGGGGATGAGATAGGGGGTCTTCACAGGGGAAATGAAGGAAGGGGATAACATTTGAAATGTAAATAAAGAACAAATCTAATTTTAAAAAAGTAGATTTGGGGGGGGGCAATTTCAATATCTTGGTTGTCAGGATATCAGTAGTTCAGTTTAGAAGAATCAGCAGTGGTAGTCTGATCTATTCACAATCATCATTTACAAATCACCAGCAGAGGTTTAGTGCAGAAGAGAATGCAAGGCTCTTCCAATTGGCCTGAGTCAAGGACAGTGGCAAGAACCCAACAGACTATCACAAGAAGTTCTGTGGTGCTTTTTTCTCTACAAAGGCACAACAAAGGATGATCATTGAAGAAAGCAAGGTGAACAAATACCACAGCATCATCAGGGAAGACGAGAATCAGCAAAGCTCAAAGAAGACCAGCAAATTTAGGAAGACTTTTAGATTTTTATGTGCATTGTCATGCCAGAGACAAAGGACTTGCTACTGTTGCTGAAAGTTAGAGCCCCAGTTCTCAAGATACTAATAAACATATGATCCAAAGCTTCAAGGCTTCATACTTCTTTAAAGAATACTTACTTTATGGAAGTTTGCTTCATCTGTGTTTATTATCTACTTTTATGTAGGGTGGTAAAACCATGCAAGGACGCTTGGTCAGCTAGAGCAGGTTTGACTCCCGAAGACTTGGTAGCTATGCACCTGAGACTTAGGTAACTTCTGCTCCCTGCCAGATTCCTGGCCTGGAACGTGTGCCTCCGTGCTCACATAAGGAAACATAATTCGTGGTAATGTAGGCCTAAACCAGGGTTCTCCATGCTGATGAGGTACCTAGAAGCCCTGAGGGTTTAGCCAATAGGCTTCCCTTCCTGGACATTACTACCTGCAAAAGGTATTTCATCTCAGGTCCACCCTGAGAAGTTGGTAAGGTATGGTATGCATCTATTTTTCCACTATAGAGTCAGTAAATAGTTTAGAACCATGAATTCTCTCGATCATCTACCACAACCATGGGGAACATGTAGAAGGGCTTTGCCTACAGGGCTTCAGCTTAATTCTCTAGTAGAAGGTTTCTCTATTCTCCCAGACAACTGTTGCCAAACTAAGGAAAATCACTGCTGACCTAAGCCAGAGCTCCCCTTTCCCATGGCACCAGGCAAGACTCCAGTCTCTAGTCAGCAAGCCCCAACTCTGGTCTCAGTTCTACTACTCCCCATAGTGCCTGCATGTCCAGAAGTCTGATAAGCCTGCCATCACCGGTGGCCCAGGGACACAGAATCAGCTCCAGCTTCCCAGACTGTGCATTTCCATACCCACAGCGGTGTCTTGACACTTCCCTGAAACCCACCACCCACCCAGTGGTGAGGAGATAGGTGTATTCAAACTCCCCTCATTTTGACCTCTCTAGTAACTGTGCCCTGAGGAGGACAGAATGTGGGCCCACAGTTTTAGGGCAGTTTAACTCATTAATAAAACTCAATTTATCTCTGATTATTGCTTTAATAAATTTCAAGTAAAACAATCATTTATTTTTAGTTATAAAATTATTAAAGAAGACTATATTACATGTATATCAAAATGCAAATATATTATTAATTAACATGCACTATATTAACTCATACACACACATAAACATACACGTTACTTTGGATTTTCATACTGATAATTAAAAATGAGAATTTTAAACAACAAATTTAGTATCCACCTCAACATGAAAATAAAGTTGTTCAATACTCTTCTGCATGCTATCCACTTACTACACAAGACAATCACTAAATCTATTGTTTACAGGTTTGAGCTCTGGTATTACCATTATATATTTGTATGGCAAGCTTAGTCTCATTCAGAATGCATGCCTATTTGTTTATTTATCCAACAAACAGACACATATACACATACATACACACAGACACACATAGACACACACACACTTTCATTTAAATTAATATTAAAGACACTTTTTTCTTATCAAAAGAGCACACTTTGTGTTTTCTAATTATATTAACTTTTTCTCTTTTACAACTTTCTGTAAATCCAACATGTTTGCAAAGTTCACATGCCATGGCTGTATCTTGCCTTAGGTTATGTTGTTCATAGGCAATAAGCATTTCAAAATAATTTAAATTTTTCTAATTAATTCTGTTTTCACTTTGAAAAGCCCTTTTACCTGGGTACCTGCCAAACATGATTCTGGAAGACTTGATAGCATAACTTTCATTGATGAAATTTCTTAGAAGTTCTACACCAATTTTTAATCATTAATTTTCTGGAATGTTTACTCTTGTGAGCTTGCATTATCACAAAAATTTCTCCAGTACACATCAGCATTGGTTAGTATATATGAAAGTAGGTGGGTTAAGGCATAATAGTAACAAAATTGTTAAGTATGAAACATCCTTAATTCTAGAGGCATAAAATCAAATATTTGACTAGGGACATTAGTCCTTTATGTCAAATAAGGACAAATACATATTTGTCAAGTGCAAAAATTTGTCTAAGATCCAAAGAATTGTAGACTGTTTTAAGTTAGAGATAGTCTACTGAAATTTGACTATTTATGTGATTCAGATTTCACATTTATTGTGAATTACAAGTAATTTACACATATTAAAATAGCTAGTAGGGGAGAATGCTTGTGGCCTAATATTACCAAGAAAATATATTAAAACTGAAAAAACGGTTTTATGAGTGTGCAATAGACCTCACTCATCTGATAAGAATTATGACAATCAATACAGTTTTATTTTCTTCAAGTTTTCAAAGGTTATAGATTAATTATTATCACTAGGTTTATCTTTAGCTCTTTTAAGCACTTATCTTATAGGTAGTATACATTGGGTACTGGACCCTCCTTAGTAGCTTGTTGTTGCTAGACCCATGACCCCAAAATTTGTTTGTTAATTTTATTCAAAATAACTCATAATACACATTTATATCATTTAGACATAACATTTAATACTTCTTGGAGTTGCAAAAATGATAAATACTTTAAAAATTATATCCCTAGAATGTAAAAATTAAACAAAAATGATGGCACCTATTGCCTCCAGAATAAATACATATTATTAGAATATCTGTGATAGATGGTAACTATTTTTATAATGTCAGAATCGGAAAGATCAGATAAAGTTTAAGAAGGCTACAAGGATGTGAGATTCCTATCTGACATAGAAATCTTTTCCAGTAAATAATCAAATGTAAGGAAACTGAATGGCATTATAGTGTTCTCTGAGGTATCTTCTAAGAGAATCAGTGGTAACAGTTAATTTGCAGCTTCTCATCATAGAAAGCTCCTCGTCGTTTAAATGATATGATCCTTATCAAGTTATTATTACAATAAATGATCTTGTAATGATAATAATTGAAATCTCTTTTTCATTATTATATCTATTTGTCTGAGTGTGTTTGACTTGTGAAATATGCAGATAACTGCCAAATTTGAGAACATAGTTATTTAAGTGGAAATGAAAAAGACAACTAGAAAGATGAACAAAATCTGAAGCAGAAATTTTTTCTTTCTTTTTTCTCCCACAAGAACATGTAAAACAGGAAGAAATTGCATTGATCTTTTTCAAATTATTTTGCAAGCTGTTCTGAAAGATCAGCATGTATTATATAGCTATATATTAAGAAACACCTTTTAAATTTCCAAATATGCTATAAACTGATAATTTGAATTCAAATGACCCTGAGGTCTTACATGTTTGACCTCTTGTAATCCTTTCACCAGTGATGAATAAGACAGCCCCTTAAAATACACAAGGACCTCGGACTGGGACCAGGAAAGTGTTGCATAGAAGTGGTTCCTTAGCTGTAATCTACAAACTAAGGAGCCTGACCAGACAATTTATCCCAGCACACCTTGAGCCTCTCACACACATGAAGGAAACATAAATAATGAAAGCAAAGTCAGTTTTAAAAAGACAAGCAAGATTTTGAGCAGTGATTTTGTGTTGTTTGTTATTGTTATTATTATTTTAGAAATCCCATGCTTAAGTTTGAATGTTAGGTACTGTAATTCTCAAGAAATGAGGATACCAGCTTTTAGACAGTCTGCTAGCTTTCGATACACCTAAATCAAAGTGACTACTTATTACTCCTTCTTGTTTTGATAGTCCTATTGTGATTAAAATTTAATTACCTTAGGCTCTTCTATTTTTATGTTGGAAAGTTATATGAAGAAAAGAAAAGAGAGATGGATGACAGAGGGAGGGCAGTAAGAAAGAAGGAGCATGAATGTGATCTGGGTGCATTGAAAAAATGTATTAAATTTTCCAAGAACACATTTAACAAAAGTTACTCAGGTGACAGCAGATGCTGGCAAGGATGTGGAGAAAGAGGAACACTCCTTCATTGCTGGTGGGATTGCAAGCTGATACAGCCATTCTGGAAATCAGTCTGGTGGTTCCTCAGAAAATTGGAAATAGTTCTACCTGAGGACCCAGTTATACTACTGCTGGACATATACCCAAAAGATGCTTCAACATATAACAATGACATATGTTTTTATTATGTTCATAGCAGCCTTATTTATAATATCCAGAAGCTGGAAACAACCCAGATGTTCCTCAACAGAGGAATAGATATAGAAAATGTGGTGCATTTGCATGATGGTGTACTACTCAGCTATTAAAAATAATGACCTCATGAAGTTATTAAGCAAATGGATGGAACTTGAATATATCATGGTGAGTGAGGTAACCCAGTCACAAAAAAAAAAAAACACTCATGGTATGCACTCACTGATAAGTGGATATTAGCCCAAAAGCTCCGAATGCCCAAGATGATGTTCAAAGACCATATGAAGCTCAAGAAGGAAGAGCAAAGTGTGGATGCTTTAGTGGTTCTTAGAAGGGGGAACAAAATATCCACAAGAAGTAATATGGAGACAAGGTGTGGAATATAGACTGGAGGAAAGGACATTCAGAGACTGCCTCATCCGGGGATCTATTCAATATACAGTTGCCAAACCCATATGCCATTGTGGATGCCAGGAAGTGCTTGCTGATGGGAGTCTGATATGGTGTCTCCTGAGAGGCTCTGCCAGAGCCTGACAAGTGCAGAGGTGGATGCTCGCAGCCAACCATTGGACTGCTCGTGGAGTCTCCTACAGAGGAGGTGGAGAAGTGAATGAAGGAGCTGTGAGGGTTTGCAGCCCTGTGGAGGGAACAACAGTGTCAGACCCCCCAGAACTCCCAGGGACTGGACCACCAACCAAAGTGTATACATGGAGGGACCCATGGCTCTGGCCACATAAGTGGCTGAGGATGGCCTTGTTGGACATCAGTGGGAGAAGTGGCCCTTGGCCCCAGTGTAGGTGAATACCAGGGTGGGAAGTCAGGAGTGGGTGGGTGGGGGGAGTGTGGGACCATCAAAGTCAGCCTGTTTTCTAGTTGACCTAGGTTTAAATCAAGGAAACCCAGCAGGTGTTCCTGCAAGAAACTGAACGTGTTTGCCAAGCCCCCAGACATCAGGATCCTGGCTTGAGACCTCAGCTCCATAATTCTGTGGCCATCAGTCACATAGGGCAATAACTCAAGCCCCTTGTATTCTGTCTGCACTTCACCACCACAGTTACCTGGCAATAGCCAGGTATGCTCCACCCCACAGTTACCTGGCAATAACCAGGCAGGCTTGGCCCACTATAAAAGGGGCTGCTTGACCCCTCCTCCCTTTCTTACTCTCTTCTTGTTTCTCTCTCTCTCTCTCTCTCTCTCTCTCTCTCTCTCTCTCTCTCTCTCTCTTTCTCTCGCCATCTTGCTCAACCTCTCTCTGCATTCCCTTCCACCTTCTCTCCAAGTGGTCATGGCCAGCCTCTACTTCTCTACTCTTTTCCTCTCTGCCTTTCTCTACCTCTACTACTCTCTTAGTGCCCCTTCTCTAACCACAGGCCCACTCTGACAAAAGGGAGTATGGTTCCACTCATCACAACTCTCCACCATGACAATAAACACTTTAAAAGCATGACTGCCTCTTCTCATCGGGATCTGTCATATTGGAGTAATGGAGTAGGTTCTTCTCTAAAGAATCATGCCTAATCTCATGCAGGAGGCCTCTCTACTTTTCCAGCCATGATCATCAACAACCTAAGGCACTGACTGAGCAAGCCTAAGATGCTCACCTCCTGGTGGGAACCATCTGGAGCTCTTCTCCCACCCCCTTTCCCTTTGACCCTGGGCAAGAGCCAGCCCTGGAGGCCTCCACTCTGTACACAGTTCTTCCACACCATCCAGTGTCATCTACAGTGCCCAAGATTGAGAACCTGCTGTTCCAGCCTCCATGCGGTCCAGGAACCCCTAGCCAAGCCTAATTCCAGCAGTTCTGCAAAGACCCCAGACTGTGCTTCCCCACCCCAGGAGCCGGCATCCTGTAGCTCCTCATAGCCCAACACAGTGGTGTCCTGCCTCTGTGAGCAGTCCCATTTTAACACACAGGGGAGTACCCTCATAGAGGCAGGGGCAGTGGGGATGGGATAGGGGGTTTCTGGAGGGGAGACCTAGAAATGGGATAACATTTGAAATGTAAATAAAGAAAATATCATGAGAGAGAGGGAGGAAGAAAGAAAGAAAGAAAGAAAGAAAGAAAGAAAGAAAGAAAGAAAGAAAGAAAGAAAGAAAGAAAATCTACAGATCTAACCTAGGCTCATAGAGGCTGGCAGAGATTGAACCACCAACCTAAGATTATGCACAGAACTACCCAGGTCTTCTGCATATATGTAAAAGGCATGATGTTGGCACATAGAGTAAGTTGGTCATCCATCAGCCATGGTCCAGACAAAGTATCAGTTATAAATGCTGCTCTTCTGGTTACTTCCTCCTTTGTTTTCACCTCAGACATCAGGACTGTGGATGATGCCCACTCGTTGATCTACCTCATTTCTCTGTATATCTGTCTACCTCAAAATCTACATAACTCTCACAGGAAAGAGCCCATGTACAGGCTTTTTCTCCTAGGTGATTCTAGATCCTGTACAACTGACAATATAAAACAATCTAGTGAATTACCACAAGTCATTCGAAACAAGTTTTTACTAAATAAAATAATTTATCAAATAAAACTTGACAGCTTTGTAATAATGTCCAGACCTGCTGATTTTTAAAGCTAGTTTACATTGAAAATTTTTCAGTCAGCTTTATACTATTTCATTGTATGTTTTTAATAATGGCTTTTATATTTATTAACACCACCATTTATATTTTTATTGTGTTAATTTAAACAAAATTGTGCAGTATTTATATTTGGGTGTTTGTATTCTTACATAGATTTTTAAATATAGCTATACTTTTGTATGTTTAACTTTGTACATCATTACTTTTTATGACTAAAACACTGTATAGTATTTTATAGTACTAATAAAGATAATTTAGATTCAGTTCTTTGAAAAGGAAAACAAGAAATTTAAATCAGCAAACTATAAAAATGCAATGTTAAATTTCCAAAAAATAAAAAGAGCTCACTCAGCAACAAATAATAAAAACAAATACGCTTATAAATAAATACAAGTTACTGTAAAATGGATATTCATTTATATAAATTACAGACCAGTGTACTTGCAATGTTTTATAATAGACAAAAATTATCTAAATGTTGTTCAAATATGATGCCAAATTGATCTGATATTTATAAAAATCAGTCACTCCAATGTAACATGTAAAAGCAGTCAATAACTCATAGGTAAGCATATCAGTTATTTTTCTGTTACTGTGATAAAAGAAAGTTTGTTTTGGCTTACTGTTCTATATGGTTAAAGTCCATAATTAAGACAAATGCATGGTAGCAGCTGATAAGAGTGAGAGCAAGGAGCATTGATAACATCTTCGACATACCAGGCAATCAAGAGAGTGAGTAGGATTTGAAGAACAAAATCTGCCGCAAGTTTCACATTCTCCCCAAAGAGCCACCAGCACGAATCAAGTGTTCAAGTACATGAGCCTACGCTGGCAATAATGCTGCTCCTTAAACCTTCAGGGTACCAAAGAGAATGCCAGTACAGGGTTTGAAATACTTCTGAGTTGTTACTCAAGGATGTGTTAGAGACTCCAAGAACAATACAGGCTATTGCTGTACTCAATATAAACACTATAAAGTTATTTATAACAACTAGAGAAATTTTAGAGATAGTAATGTCTCATATTTAGGAAATATTTATAGTCTCCAAATTAAATTTGCACTTATATTTTGCTCTTTTAAAGTGTGTTCAAATGTGTACAGTTATGTTAACAAGAAACACAAACTTGACAAGTTTTGTAAGTTATCTTCCAAGAAGCCCACACAAGGAGAGAAGTGTATTGATCCCCGAGACTTAATGGGTAGCAGAAGTGGCAGTGATTTATTTATGAAACTCCTGACGGGATGAAGCACGTCCCCAGAGGAATTCAGTGTTGGCCGCCAAGTTAGACAGATTATCACAATGTGTTTAACAAATGATTAAGGAGACAAAAGGCAAGCCCTGAAGATGAGGGATAATTGCCCAATATTAGCTGTGAATAATTTCATGTAGAACGTGTTCCCTTTGGCATATATGCCCATACTCATATATAAACATTGGCATAGTATAATTATTTAAAAAATTATTCTGAAGAACAGTAAATCAAATGAAAATTAGCTTTAAACCTAGCAATATTGGTGCTACATTAGAACAATTAGAAATAATATACATTAGAAAAATTATATTCTAAGGAAATGAAAAGCATACACTTCAAAATTTAAGAAAGATTGATTCGCCATTGAATATTATTAAAAAAGATTCTGTAACACAGTTTTAATGATCGACTTCCTAAGAGAGAAAGAAGGAGTAGATTCTTTGATATTTTTAGTTAAGTGGAAGTAATCGGTCATTTGGGGAGTAAGGTTATATAAAAAGAACCAATTTTCCTGGAAAATCATAATGCAAATTTTCATCAATTATACTCTTGGTTTTTGACTACATTTTCCAAATCAAAGTCATATTCTTAGATTGTCACATATTTCCAATTCTTGGTACTTTTATATTCCATCACTCAAATCAAGAAATTTCTCTTTTCTAAGTTAGTCTTCTAAGAGAAAGTTGGAAGAAATATTTTCCTTGGGTAACATGAATATTTTAAGATATATTTACAGACTCTCAAAGAATAAAAACCAGTTTTAAATGAAAGTGAGGAAAGGGATGCTAGAGGCAGCATGTTTTAAACAAGGATTTAATTAAAGGAATAGGGAAGAGAATGGTTAAGAAAAAAATTAGGCAAAATGGAGGGAGTGTTAAAATTCCATATGAAATCAATTACCTTGGATCCAAATTAAAATATAATTTAAAGAACTATCTAGAAGAAAGATACCTCATATGGTTGCAAAAGCTTCTCCTAAAACCTGTAGGGTACCAAACAAGATCTCAGTAGCAAGCATGAGAACTTGAATGAGGTATTGGTCAAGGATGCACAACAACTTCCAGAACAATGCAGGTTCTTGGTAATTCTCTCACTAGTTATCATATATTAAATGATAAGATGTTATTGATAAAGACATTATACAGCTTTCTTGCAAAATATTGATAAATCACACTGGATCTCAGATGGATAGTTCTGTTCTGCTGGCAGCTCTCATAGTGACTTTGGTATCAGTACATTTACTTACAAATATCAATGTTTATGTACAACAAATGTTACTATCAGACTTAATCAGAGAAACCTTGTTGTGGATTTTGTCTAATACTTGTATTATGTTTTTTGGGGTTCCCAAAATTGCAATCCATTTAAGAATAGAAGATCCAGTTTCTAATAGTTGTTTTTACAAACTCTTTAGACCAATTAAGTAATACAAGTTAAGGGCCAGATAATAAACTCATAGTCATATTAGATTCTGATTTAAGTGTAGTAAGGTGATTTCAATATTGTTCAAATAGAAATAGCTAATAGTAGTCAAGTTTTAACAGTTCTGATATGCTGTATATAAACAGTCCTCAAAATCATCAGAAATCCACAGAATAGGGCATTTAAAATCATTCCATTATTAATAGGGTTTTTTTGACTAGGAGACATGCCCTCTCCTGATAGTACCCCCTTCACAGTTCAAAGAAGATATTAAGCATTGTAACCTTCATAAAGAGTTGCTCCAATTGTGGCAAGATAGCCTCTTGGCAAGGATTGTCCTAATTTATCTAAGGACAAAAAACACTGTCAAGGAAAGGACACATGATGCAGGACAGTTGACAGCTTAGCTCTGCCAAGACAGAATAAACTAGTACTTCAGAAGGCTAGAGAAAGAAACTCCAATATTTCAAGAAATAGGGGACTGTCCAGGCAGTCAGCTGTCTACATAAATTGTTTAATTCATTCTCAGATCTCTGACAAGGTTGAAGATTAGTTAGGGTTGTTTAACACTGGGTAAGATGATATAGATTTGAAAGAATGGTTTTCAAGTGGTAATGCAAGTTAAAAATTAAAACATAATTGAGGTATTGCATTGTAAACTCTTTAAAGTAGGATAGATATTAGGGTAATGTTCTAAATTGACAAAATTGATAGACTGGACATTATTAGTTTATATCACACCTTATTGTTTACATAACTGCTATAACTACATTCAGTGTATATCTGAGAGAAAAGGCTCTTTAATAAACAAAAAGGGGGAAATGTTGTGGATTTGGTCCAATGTTTATATCATGTTAAGTGGGTTCCTAAAATTGCAAGAGAATCCACTTATAACATGCTGAGGGTACCTGACCCTAGCTTGTTCTAATTGGTAAATAAAGTTGCTGGCAATCAATTGCTGGGTAGGGAGACAGAAGCAGGACTTTAGGTTTCACAGGTAAGGGGACCAAGAAAAGAAGGAAAGTTTAGAATTGCCATGCTGAGAAAGAAGGACCAGGCCTGAGAAGTGCAGGACAGAGAGGCAGCCAACACATAAGAGGTGGGAAGGAGTGGCCCCAGGGTGCACCACAGACTGGGTCTAGGGCAGCCAAGATGGAATATAGATTTCAGTAAGTGATGAGTTGGAGAAGAGTGTGTTAGTCACATGTAGGTTTGGGAGTAACCCAGTCATTGAAGAGTTTAAAGTCTATTATAATAGAAGGCTGCATATGTATGTCTTTTATTTGGGAACCCAGAACACTGGGGTGGGGAGTAAGGAATACAACTCTGGTGCCTCCACTGCCACCTCTGCTACTTGATCAACTTGAGCAGGATTAATCAACTACTGCAACACATGTTACTTTGCAGTCAGTGGCTTAATTAGGGCTGCTAAATAAGCTTTAATACCTCCCTGTCGAAGGCTCAGGAAACACCTGGGAAGAAAGAGAAGAATGAATGTGCTAGAAAATGTGAAGCAGTAGCTGTGGAATGCCATTCTGAGCTTGACAGTGATTTTGTAATCATGATCTAATTACAGGGATGGTTAACTGCACTGGGCATGCATAAGACTGTCCTCTCACTAATTAGTAATAGAAAGGGAGAAGCTTATAGGATAATTCCTCTTTGGGAAGTAATGACTATTGATAGAGGGGTCTATTTCTTCATTTGAATCACTATTGGTGAGCATACTAGTCTCCAATGGATAATTATAAATAAGGTCGTCTCTATGATGACCCTGGTTAAACACTATGGCTAACAGAACAACACACATGAATATGAGAAAATGATTTATAGAGAGGACTAAGGACTGGATACATTAATAGAGATCAAAGGAAAATAAGAGAGGGTGGAAATGAGAATAATTTGAATGTACAATATCATACATAAAAATTTCAATGAAGAAATTTAATAAAAAATTTAAGATAAAAATAACTATGTTCTCTCTATAAGAAATCATATTCATCTTGAAGTAATATGCTTTTCTTAGGTTTCCATGTATATTTATAGATTTTATTTAAAGTTCAAATTAGAAAATAGTACCATGATTAAAAGGAATGATAAGTAGCTATTGTCAAGTAATGCCTCCTTAATTAATGATGTTTAAAAGAACAGGAGAAATACGTAAAGAACTAAAAAATATAGAGCATTCCATGTCATAAATAAATTAGACTCGTGACCTTCAAATTCTGTTTATTGCTGATGATGTTTGTTTTCCTTATCTACAAAGTTCTTAATTTAATGAAATCTGTGGTGTTTTTCCAATATATAGTAGATAAAAGCAGAGACTCTTTGGGTAAAGTAGATCTGGGTCTCTTAGTTTTTCTTCACACAACTGACTCTGCACTATTCATATAAGACAGAATCCTTGCCTGAATTAGATGAAGGTATGAAAAAACTTTATTCTGCCACAACATATCCTTTTGATTAACGTTTACTTCTTGTAGAGATAATGACATATTCTTTAGTTGTGTCTGTGTACTTGTGAAAATGCAAGTGTCCTTGATGGGGTACTTAATTCAAAACATCTTCAGTTATTAATGTCCTAGAATAAATTGTTATGCAAATCTTCCTTTAAACCAAGAAAGCAGATTTTATAATTGTTATGGAAGACAAAATGGTATGTTGTAGTACTGAAATAAAATATTAGATACTGCACTATTTCTGTAAGATTTAGGTCACTTGTTATGTTATTATAATAATCAATTATACAAAGCTTAGATATGTTATTTGCATTAGAATGTTCATGAAATAAGGAAGTGAACACTAGAAAACATGACAATTGTGCCAAAAAGAAAAAAGAAGGCAGGATTTCAGACTCAATGACAAGATTCTAGTTCTAGTAAGATTGGCAGTGAGGGATCATACAGATACTTCTAAAACAATAGGCTTGAAGATGGCTACTATAAATTTATGTCTTGCAAAATTTTACAACATATCCCTTAAGAGTTTTACATAACAAACAACCTTACATGATGGAGATGGTGTCTCCTCAGGACATCAAAGCACTTTCTTTCTTTAGCAGTTCAATAAAAAGAACTTCAACTACAGGAAGGTGAATAAACTATATAGAAGCTTTTGATAAAGTGGTATTTTCCTACTCTAGAATAGCCACTTCAGTCTGTGCTATTGCAAGTCACAGATGCCATGCTTATAGTCTCTTAAATCTCATATCATCTTTTAAAATATATGAATGTGTAGAAAATAATTACTAACTAGTAGGTAAAGTAAAATACTGACATTTTTAGTTTCTTTCACAGTGCATACTATATAAGAGGTTATTGGCTTTATATCTAACATCCAATAAGATATTTGATGCAGTCAATACTGTCTATGAATACAAATAAAAATCCCCCTAAAGGAGAGTTGAATACAATAAAAAAATTATCTCACTTAGGTTACAGGAAAACTTGATAAACTAAAATGTAAACCAAATATTGACCATGTGTTTTCATTGTCTTAAAATGTTTATTAACTTTAAGGCCTCAAAATCAAAGATACTTATCCTTTTTTAAAAAAATCATAACACCTTTATTGCCTTTACTCAATATCTATGTGGACTCTCTGTCAGTCCCAGCCTTCTTGATCAATACAACTTGTATTCTACTATGCTTTGGTTTGAAAAGAAATCCATGACATCATGACATTTCTGTGTATTTTATTAACTCATTATTTTCTCTTAACTCTAGTAGTAGAAAAACGTGTGTGTTCTATTTATGTCATTTAACTTTCTACGATACTGTCTACCAATATAGTTAGTAAATACTACTCAAAATAGATGAATGACTTACTGAATGAGCAAGAATAGAGTGATAGGTCTAGCACTATAATTCATTTTATCGCCTTTATACCTCTTTGATCTAACTCTTATTGAGTAACTTTTATTGATGAACTGAGGTAGTAAGATGAATTCACAATACTTGCTTAATGAGATCCATTTGCACATATTCTTCTGCACATGTGGGCACATGCTTGCAATTCACATGCTTGTGATAATCAGATATGCAGATCAAGGCTTCAAGTCAGACAGAATTAAATAATATATTTTATTCCAGATTAACCTATATATAAAAACTTTGTCACCAGAACATGAATGAAAATAAAAGGCGGAAAGAAAGAGAGGAAGTAAGAAAGTAAGGAAGCAAGGAAGGAAGGAAAGAGAAAAAAAATTAACTATAAGAGGCATATTTTACCTCCTAACTTGTTTTATCTTCAATTTCACTGTGATGTCCCCACTTTTCAAAATGTACAAAATATATGCATTAAGTGATGTGGTTATTTGGGATTTACAATTTGGGGACAATGGAGGAAAGGACAGATCTCCCTAGGAAGAGAAAATAGACAGTTATGGATGGATGAAGAAAGATATCAGAAACAGGGCATCAAACAGTGATGGTGAAGCATAGTTGGTAAAGGATGTAATACATTGAGGAACAGCTATAACTGTGAGCCATTTGAGGAGACATATGAAAACATAGTACTTTTTAATATCAAGAATATTAATATATAGTGATGAAGACTCTATGTGTGCACTAACTTGGAGGAGATTGGATAAGGGAAATAGTACTCAGAATATATAGTATGAAAAGCATCTATTGTTTTGTTTGGGTGGTAACGTTTTAAAATTGAAAATAGATTCTTCTCCCATCCCAACCACAATTTCCCCTCTCTCTAACCTCCTAGCTCCCATACCTTTCCTCTTCTCCAGATACACTAGCCCTTCATTTCCTCTTCCGAAAAGAACAGGATTCCATGGGAAGACAACCAAACAGGAAAACAAGATACAATAATCCAAGCCAAAAACCCTCACAGCAAGGCTGCATGGGATATTCAAATAGGAGGAAAGAGGTCTAAAGCACAGGAAAGAGTCAGAGATACACTTGCTCCCACTGTTAGGGGTCTCATCAAAGCACTACCCTAAGAGCCGTAACATGTATGTAGAAGACCATGTGAATATCCATGCAGGTATCATGCTTGCCATTTAAGTCTCTGTGAGCCCATGTGAACCCGACTTAGTTTACTTAGTGGCAGTGTTCTAATGTCCTCCATTCTCTTTGACTCCTACAGGTTTTCTTCCTTCTCTTCCACAGGGTTCCCTCATCTCCCAGGGGAAGGACCAGATGGTGATGGTGATGGAGACTTCCAAATTAATCTCTCTCTCTCTCTCTCTCTCTCCCTCTCTCTCTCTCTCTCTCTCTCTCTCTCTCTCTCTCTCTCTCTCTCTCTGTATGTGTGTGTGTGTGTGAATGTGTCTCTACACAATGTTTTGGTGTATATCTTTGTACCCACATCCTATCTTTTGACAGAAGATGGCTCTTCGATGATGATGGGACAAGGCACTGAGCTAATGTCTGAGAAACACTTAAATGTTCAACATTCTTAGCCATGAGGGAAATACAAATCAAAATCACTTTGAGATTCCATCCTACACTTGTCAAAATGGCTAAGACTAATAACACTGCTGATAGTTCATACTGGCATGGATGTGGAAGATCCTCCAATGATGGTAAGAGTGCAAACTTGAATGAACACTATGGGAATCTAGATGGTGGCTCCTCAGAAAAATGTGAGTTGATACACCTCAAAACACAGCTGTCCCATTCTTGGGCATGTACCCAGAGTATGCTCCATCATACTAAAGAAATACTTGCTGGACTATGTTCACTGTGTCTTTACTCATAATAACCAGAAACTGGNAACAACCTAGATGCCCCTCAAATGAAGGATGGAAAAATAAACTGTGATACATTTATAAATTGGAGTAGTATTCAGCAGTTAAAAAATGAAATCATAGAATTTGCAGGCAAATGGATGCAAATTGCAAAAATACATCCTAAATGAGGCAACTCAGACCCAGAAAACCAAATATAGTACATATTCACTTACAAGTAGATGTTAGCTGTTAAGTAATGTATAATCCTTCTCCTATCCACAGGCATAGAGATATTATACAAGGAAAGAAGCTGTATGGAGGAAGTATAGATTTCCCTGGGAAGGGAAAATAGAATAGATTCTGACATTGCGGTAGGCACGGGTGGGCAAAGGAGCTAGAAGGATCAGGTTTTTGTGAGGGAGATGTTGGCAGAAAGTATGGAAAAAGACATCTGGAATTGGGAAGTCCTTGATGTGAAAACCTACACTGGAAACTTCTTGGAGTCTATGAGGGTGACCACAGTGAGGACTCTAGTTATGGATAATACAGAGTCTAAACTGGCCATCTTCTATACCCAGACAAGCATACATTTGGTTGACTAGTTGGTTGAGAAGATCCAGTGGAAATCTCTAAACAATTCAGAATGAGGCTAGAACAAAAGGTTGCCCTCTGAAAACTGACAGTGGAGTCCCATTCCTGAGGATAACACTAAATCAGCTCATTAAACGTATAGAGGCTAAGTGTACTTGGAGCCTTTACTCCTACATTGTAGTCATTTAAAGTAAGAAGTTACTCTGCATGCTAATGAAGGAGAAACATGGACTCCAGCCCAACCACAAAAACCTCCACCTACAAAATGTCCTGTCTGGGAGATGTGCTAGGGCAACAGTGGCACAGAACATGAGGGAGTGGCCACTCAATGTTTGGTTTTACTTGAAGCACACGCTATAATATGGAGCTCATGCCTTATGCTTCCCGGATGGCCAGGAACCCGAATCTCGACAGAGACCAAGGGTAGCATCAAATAATACTGACAAAAAAAATTCAGTGAATGATTTGTCACGATATTCTGCTATACTCATCCATTTGAGTTTCCTCGTTTGATAATTCTCTGTTTAGATTTGTACTTCACTTTTTAATTGTATACTTTGTTTCCTTGATGTCCTTGTCTTTGAGTTCTTTATACAATTTAGACATTAGCCTCTATATTTCAGGTGTTAGCCCTCTCTTAGATGATTAACAACAACAACAACAATGTGCTTCCCATTGTGGTGGTGTGAATGGAATGGCACCCATAGGCCATATATTTGAATACTTGGTCATTAGTGAGTGGAGCTACTTGACAGGAAATAGGATCTTGTTGAGTAGATGCGGCCTCATTGGAGGAAGGGTGTGACTTGGAATCGTGTTTTGAGGTTTCAGAACCACAAAACACTCCCAGTGATTGTTTCTTGGTGTATCTTTACAGCAATAAAACACTGAGTAAGAAACCCCATTCTTTCCTATGTTACTGTGTCCATGCAATGGAATTTGTACATTTCCATTAGTTCTCATTTATTTACTTTTGTATTTAATGCCTTACTATGGGTATTCTGTTTGGAAAGATCTTTCCTGTACTAATGAGTTCAAGACTATTTCCATTTTATCTTCTATCGTATTTAATGTATCTAGCCTGATACTCAGGTCTTTGATCTACTGGGAGTTGAATTTTGTACATGGTGATAAGTATGAATCTATTTGTATTCTTCTACATACAGTCATCCAGTTTGGCCAGAAACATGTGTTGATATTGCTCTCTTTGTTTCAGTGTGTATTTCTGGTTTCTGTGTAAAAATCAGATGTCCAACTCTTTAAGAATTTTTATTTTATTTTATGTTTTATTTACATTTTCTTCACTTTCAAATTCTCTCCCCAACATCTGATATATCTGTCCCAAGTCTTTGCCCAAATAATATTTGTGCTATCTATCTATCTATCTATCTATCTATCTATCTATCTATCTATCTATCTATCTATCTATCTATCTATCTATCATCTTCTCTCTCTTTCTCATTATTAAGGAAAATTCTTTAGCTACCAATTAGGTGTCTAAGCAGAGGATTACAATACATATGTTCCTTTGTTTCCACATAGAAAAATCAATTACTACCTGTAACCCTCTTCATTTTGATATTAAAAATCTACCTTTAGATGCCTAGGAAAATGGTCGTCAGTAAGGTGATTGTCATGGAAACAGGAAGATGAGTTAAATCTCCAAAACCTATAGCAGAAGTCAATGCATTGGCATGTTCTTGTGATCCTAGAATTGAAGAGGCAGAGACAGGAGAATTCTCAAAGATTGGCTGGACTGCCAATCCAGTTGAATGAGTGAGAAACACTCTTTCAAAATAGAAGATTTACAGTGATTGAAGAATCATTGCTGCCCTTTACACACACACACACACAAACACACACATACAGACGCATACACATGAACACTGTTAAGTTGCTGTAAGGATCTGTTGAGAGCTCACAAAGAATTTTAAAACTGCCTTGTTACTGCTCTCCTCAAATCTCCAAATAAGTGACATTTACATAAAATATTATAAGCAAATTTTGTTGACCTCTGAGGAACACTTAAACTTCAAAATTTTATATTTTAAATGTGCTTAAAGTTTCTGTACTTCCCAGATACAGTATATGGGATACCATATATCCAAATAGGACTTGTTATACATATTCTAGCAACTTATAGAACCTGTGTTTTTAACCAAAAAGTTAAATTTTTATTTTTTTCCCTTGGAAAAAAGTATAGCATCATATCCATGGTTATTGTTCATGATTTCTCTGCACTGGTACACTCCATAATGGACATGTATAAATCAGTGAAAAGAACAAAGAAAAGGAAAAATCATATGCACGCACAGATCTGCCTGGATTACTCCAGAGAAGCAATTTCCAATATGTGGGTTTTGAGTCCTTTGGAGGTTGCATATCAGATATCATGAATATCCGATATTTATACTACAACTCAGAAGAGTAGCACTTATCATGTGACAACAAAATAATTTTATGATTTGCAGTCACTGCTATATGAAGAACCATATTAAAGGGGAATAGCATTTGAAAGGCAGAGAACCACTGCCCTAGAGTTTCAACTGGGAAATAGGAGAGAAAGTCCTGATTAAGCTCTATTTGTCTTACTGTGTAGAAAGATACTGTTTTTAAAACAAACAAACAAATACCCTCAATGGTTAACATTAGGAAAATAGTACATGAAAAATCACTATTCTAAAAAATATTGAACTTACTGCTATTGCTTTTTAAAAAATTGATAATATTCAAATTTTATGTTAGTTTGTTTTGTCTACAAACTGTTTCTGAAATAGACTTTAATACTGATTTTTTTCTTTCCATTTTTATGTTGATGTGCATATGTTTATTGCTCATACTGTGACTGTGTATGTGAATTTGTCTGTATATGTGTCCATGTGAGTGTGTGTGTGTGTGTGTGTGTGTGTGTGTGTGTGTGTGCGTGTGATGACAACATGCACATGCTTTGTTTGTGTGTTGTGGTATGAGAACAGCTTCATATGTTGGTCGCCACCTTCTACCTTGTTTGAAACAGACTCTATTTGGTGTTTCCTACTTTGTACCTGAGACTAGGTGGCCCTTAAGCTTCCCAGTGTTCTTCTGTCTCACTGTAGTAGTGCTGGGTTTTCTGATGTGCACTCTTACTCAGCCTGGCTTTAAGTGGGTTCTGAGGTTTGAACTCTTATCATAATACTTGCATGGAAAGAACTTAACCACCGAGCCATCGTTCCAGTCCTGTTCTCACACATTTATTTACTATTTTTAACCGTACCATAAAGAATAAACAGAATCATAATGAAGCATTTTATTAGCTATTGATCATCTGTGTAGAGATACATTGAAAAGAAATTAAATTACTTTCAGGGAGAAAATATTAAATGAATTCAGATTCTTTTAGAGCTAGTGTATGTAAAAAACAAAAGCCTCCCCATGACCATCTACTACATCCAGCCACTTTGAAGAGGAATTTTGGACCAAATCCAGAAGTAAACACCTGCATTATTTAACAGCGCTATTTTAGATGGAATGATCAAAACCTGGAAAAACATAAAAAGCTTCTCTTTCATTCAGATGTTGAAAGTGTGCTTTTACTATTTTTATACTTTTGGAGCCAATAATTAATGACAATGAGAAGAGAATAAGTCCTGAAATATAGTTTGGCTCCCACACTAAGAATTGGACATCAAGCATGCAGTTTTACTGAGTAGAGGTTATATTTAGTTGTTAAAATTAGTCAGAGAGGAAGTATTTTTTGGTCATTAAACTGACCTTAAATTCTTTACTTATCATGGCACAATTTAGAATTATCCCAAAGTAACATTTGTTATCATCCTGCATGAGCTTCATCCCTGAGTCCTGCTTTCTTTTCACAGTAATATTTGAATAAGATGAGAAGGGACCCAAATGTTAAGGATATTTAACTGTCATTGATCTGTTGAAAAATGACTAAAGTGAAATAAGAGATTATCTTGTCATTCTGAGTTCAGAGAGATTTTCATTACTTAACTAATACTTATAGGATTTTGGACTCTTCAAACATTGGAAGACCAATGCAGCCTTCCTCAACACAAGAAAGAAAAGTTCTATGTAAATACTCTCACATTGAGACCTACATGTATGTACTCACATATTAATTAAATACACAGGAATGCACGCATGTATACTGTTCACAGACATGTTTTCAACATGTTCAAGGAGACATATGGATATTTTTAGTAAGTGTATAAAAAATAAGTATTTACTCTCTACTCATGGGTTAATTTAATTTGATTGACGGTCTAATTTCAGCCTATATCCTCTTTTACAAATAAAATTTCACTTGTACTCACCTATAAATGCTTACGGTTCAATTTTTTAAATTATTTTTAGATATTTACTTTTTGGATTATATTGATAGAATAGACATTATATGAGTTTATAAAGTCTATTTTTTTCTGTCTTTTTCATATAAATCTGTATTTCTTCTCAAGGATATCCCAATGTTTTATTATACATACGGATGATGGAAATAAAAAGATATAACATTTTAAAATAATTTTCCTGTCTTGAAAAGGTAGTTAAATATTTTGGAAAGATAGAGATATTGCTATAATATTAATACTTACTATACAAAATAAACTAAAATATTCCTTTCCTCCTCATATAGTAAAATTATATCTCCTGACATTTCTAATTCTCTTCATCTCTAGGTTGAAGCTAAAACTATTAATAAAAACTATTCTGTTAATACTGAAATTCTTCTGAGATTCTGAGAAAATGTCAATGGCCCCTAATGTGTAAAGTCCTACCAGAGTGACTGATAACAGTTCACCAAAAAGGTCTTTGGATTTTTAATATCATCTAGCATTTATACTAAATTAATAAAGGCTAGTTTTCATGTAAACATATGTCATTGAAAAATTCATGTATCAAATGTCTTATACAGTGTTTTATATAAATTATGAGCTTCTGCATCTTTTGTCATGCATAATCACATATTCTCTAGTAATCCATAGCTCTCCTTTTACAAGTGATATGATGAGCAATATTATCAAAGGAGCAATGGAGAACAGATTTACTCAGGGTGCATTTCAGTAGCAACAACCTCAGACTGCCCAGAGCAAAGCCAGATTCATGCTATGTTGTATTTTCTGTTATTATTTTCTGTTAATATCTACTGAACATGGCTTAACAAGCCTGCTGGTAGAAAGGCATCTTTGGGGTATATGCCCAAGCCTGGTGGTATAACTGTGTCTTTTGTTATATCAATTTTCAATTTCCTCAAATTCCCCATATATGGGGAACTGCCATATTTATTTCCAGAGTGGTTACACAAATTTCACCCTCACGATCAATGAAGTAGTGTTCCCTTTGCTCCATATCCTAACAAGCATGTGCTGTTATTAATTGTTGTTAATATTAGGTATTCCAACAGGTTTAACATGAAATCTCAGTTTCCATGTTGGCTGAGGATGTTAAAAACTCAAGCACTTCTTGGTCTTTTAAAATTGTTCTGTAGAGAATTGTGTTTAGATTTGTACCTATTTTTAATTGGATTGCATGGTTTGCTAATGTTTAGTCTCTTGAGTTCTTTATATATTTTGGATATATAGACTTTTGTGAGATGTGAAGTTGGTAAAAAACTTTTCCTACCTTTAGGCTACCATTTTGTTCTACTAATGGTGTCTTTTTGCCATATTGAATCTTTTCAGTTTTATTGGAGCCTATCATTGATTGTTGTTCTTAGTGTCTACACAGTTAGCTTTTTGTTCAGGATGTTGTCTCCTGTACCAGTGAGTTCAAAGCTATTTCCCACTTTCTTCTCCATTAGATTCAGATTATCTGATTTTTTTGTTGCGGTCCTCAATATATTTGGGGTTGAGTTTTGTGCAGGATGATACATATATTAATTTACATTCTTCTACATGCTGACATCTAGTTGGACCAGCAGCATTTGTTGAAGATGCTTTCTCTTTTCCATTGTGTACTTCTGGTTTCATTAAAAAAACAGGTGTCAATAAGTATATGAGTTTACTTCTGCATTTTCAATTCAATTGTATTAATCAACATGTTTGTTTCTATATCTATATGATGAATTTTTCTTACTATTGCCCTGAAGTACAGCTTGAAATCAGGGATTGGGATGCCTTCTAATGTTCTTTCATTGTAAAAGATTATTTTAGTTATACTCTTTTATTGGTAGTTTTGTTGGTTTGCCAAATGAAATTGAGTATTGTACTTTCAAGGTCTTTAAATAATTGTGTTGGTATTTTGATGGAGATTTTGTTGAATCTGTAGATTATTTTCACTAAAATGACTGTTTTTGCTATGCTAATACTATCAGTACATGAAGATGGGAGATCATTCCATCTTCTGATGTCTTGTACCATTTTTAAAGACTTGAACTTTTGTTGTTGTTGTGCAAGTCTTTCACTCGCTTAATTAGCAAATATTGTATATTCTATATTATATTCTATATTGCATGAATTACACTTCAGATAATATAGAATATATTATATATAATTATATATCATATATACATAAATAATCATATAAAATTATTTTTAAGTATATATTATATTCTATATTATATGAAGCTATTGTGAAAGATATTGTTTCCCTGATTTCTTTCTCTATCCATTTGTCATTTATTTATATGAGAGTCCTGATATTTATTTATTTATTCATTCATTTATTTGCTTATTTATTTTACTCAATCTTGTATCCAACCACTTTACTAAACATTTTGATTAACTATGGGGATTGCCATGTAGAATGTTTGGAATCACTTTTCTATACTGTCATATCATTTTCAAATAATGATGCACTTTATATTATTTGACTTCTTCCTTTCTGACTTCTAACTCCTTAATCTTATTTTGTTGATTTATTGCTCCAACTGAAATTTCAATTAGTATATTGAGTAGATATATATAGAGAGAGTGGACAGCCTTAACTATCCTAATTTTAGTGAAATTGCTTTGGGTTTCTCTTCATTTAATATGATATTGCCCATTGGATTCCTGTAAATTGCCTTTATTATGCTTAGTTATATGCTCTGTGATACTTTGTCCAGAATTTTATCATGAAGGGGTAGTAGATTTTGTCAAAGTCTTTTTCAGCATCTGAGATTATAATGTGTTTTTTTTTCATTCAGTTTGTTTGTATGATGGATTAAATTGATAGATTTTCTTATGTTGAAACATCCCTGTATACCTAAAATGAGGCCTAATTGATCATGGTGGATAATCTTCTTCGTATATTCTTGTATTCTGTTTTCCAGTATTTTATTGAATACATATTTATTTACATTCATGAGGAAAATTGCTGTATAATTCTTGTTTGTTTTTTAATCTTTGTGTGGTTTGTGTATCAAGGTGATAAAATGACTCATAATATCAGTTTGTCAATCTTTCTATACTTCTGTTTCTATTTTTTGGAATAATTTGAGGAGTATTACTGTTAGCTCTTTTTTCAAAGACTGATAAAATTTTGTGCCAAAAGCGTATGGCCTTGGACTTTTATTTGTTTCTTATGTTTGGAAGAATTTTAATGCCTGCTTCTAATTCCTTAGAGATTATAGATCTATTTAAAGTCTTTATCTGATCTTGATTTACCTTTGGTAAGTGGTACCTATTGAGAAAGTTGTTTTTTTTTTATTGGATATTTTCTTTATTTACATATCAAATGTTATCCCCTTCCCTGGTTTTCCTCCCGTCTGGAAACACCCTATCACATCCTCCCTCCCCTTGCTTCTATGAGGGTGTTCTTCCAATCAGCCACCTACTCCCATCTCCCCACCATCAATCAATTCCCTGACACTGTGGCATCTATCAAGCCTTCCTAAGACCAAGGGCCTCTCTTTCTACTGATGCATGACAAGGCCATCCTCTGCTACATGTGCAGCTGGAGCCATGTGTATCCTTAATTAATTTCTTAGTCCCTGTAAGTTCTGGGAGGTTTGGTTGGTTGATATTATTGTTCTCCAACTCCTTCTGTCCTTTCTCTAACTCCCCTATTGGGTAACCCCTGCTCAGTCCAATCGTTGGCTGTGAACATCCACCTCTACATTTGTAAGGCTCTGGCAGGGCCTCTCAAGTGACAGTCTTATTAGGCTCTTTTCAGCATGTACTTCTTGGCATCCACAATAGTGTCTGGAAAATTGTCCATTTCTTTTAGATTTTTCAATTGTGTGTAGTACAGATTTTTATGTATAACCTAATGATTCTTTGGTTGTCCTTGATTTATGTTGTTATATCCTCTCTTTGTTTTCTAATATTATTAATCTAACTATTGTCTCTCTGTTCTTTAGTTAATTTGGATAAGGGTTTGTCTATCTTGTTTTTCTAAAAGAATGAGCTCTTTGTTTCATTGTTTGCATTTTTCTCTTTGCTTGTATTTTGCTAATTTCTGAGGTTCTTGGAACCAGGGTGGTATCTAATACAGTAGTGGCTTCTGTTGGAGTTGTGGGCTATGGCATGGTGACCAGGAGAGAGGGGACTGCCTAGCTGGAAAAGCTAGGCAGTCTCTGAGGAAATGTTGACATTCTGCTGGGAAAGGAGGTTTATCTAGTGTTCTGGGTACCTGTGCTGCTTTGGGTTAAACATGACCTTCCTCTGGAATTGTGGTCTGAGATTCTAGGAGCAGACATGGCCTCTGGTAGAACAGGAGGCTTCCCAATTATAGGTCTTTTAAGATGAGATTCTGCAGTGTAATTTCCTGCTCCAACTTGCAAATTACACACATACACACACACACACACACACACACACACACACACACACAACCACAGACATATGTATCAGTATTGGTTTTAAAAATAGACACACAGGAAGAATACATTTGCACATTGTCATAAGAATTCAAATTATTATCACTATTGTACAACCTAGATTTGAAGTTGATTTACTTGGTAATCATTGTCTGTCAAATCAAATGAGACTGAAAGCAAAATTGGTACAAAAATGAACATCAGTTGAAGTTTTATATATGTAAAATAAATAATTGTTATAAAAGTATTAATTTTCTTTATTGTTTTTCTTATCTCTTTTAATTTTAATGGCAAGCCATATGGCATTAACCTTTTAGTTCAGTACAGACAAGGAATCCAATGCATATTGGTGAATATTTTTGCTTGAGTTTAAAAGAAAGGAATTTTATATTTTATATTTATTAAGGACGTTAAGCAAAGTAATGTAAAATGTAACATACAATTCTAGTGAAACGCCTCTAGCCATGTTGACAAAAGAAAATATATCTAAACCAATTTGAATCTCAGTGTGTATGAAGTATTATTCTCTTTCTAAGCTAATTTAGCCCTGCCGTTATGGGTCAAAGGCTTGGGAATGTTCATGTGGTAACTTTCTGTCACCTTCAGCAAGTTGCAGGGTAAAATTATTCATCTATGACCCAGTCCTTCAATAAAAAATAATGAATTAGACCATATTATACACGGGAAAATTAGCACCACAGAAGCTCACATATTAAATAAATGTAGTTGCTAGAACTTGAGAACTTTCTCTAAAGTCATGCAAGATCAAATTCTCTAATTGGTAAGCTATTCCCTAATAAGGAGTATATGTTACACAGAAACTATCACTTTTGATTTTTAACTAAGGGTACAGAGCTATCTTTCTTGGCTGAAGAGATACTTGCATATTTGTGGTGTATAACTAGTGAGCAGGTTTGCATTTTGAAACTAATAATGTATAGAAAGTGCCGAGTGAGTCACAGTATTTTCTACCCAAATCCAGAAAATTAATCTCATAATCTCAAGCAAAATTCTCAGAAGTGGAAATATTTTGGAGTACTATTCAGTGATTAAAAACAATGACTTCACAAAATTTATAGGCAAATGGATGGAGCTAGAAAATATCACCCTGAGTGAGGTAACCAAGTCACAAAAGAGTACACATGGTATATACTCACTGGTAAGTAGATATTAGCCCAAAGCTCACAATGGCCATGATTTAACCCACATACCATATGAAGCTTAGGAAGAAGAAGACCAGAGTGTGGATGCTTCAATCCAGCCTTGAGTGGGGAACAGGATCATCAAGGGAGGTGGAGGGAGAGGGGAACCTTGGAGAGAGAGAGGAGGTAGGGGAAATAAGGGCACAGTATCAAGTACTGGAGGGGATGGGGGAGATACAGAGGGTCAGGAAATCAAATAAAAATATGTAGCAGGGGGAGTTAAAGAACTGGGGGTAGCCAGTGGAGGGTCCCAGACACCAGAGAAAAGAGAGGCTTCCCGGACCCAACAAGGAAGACTTTAGCCAAAATGCACAGAGAATGGGATATGTATATATGACTTGTAGAGACCACCTCTAGCAGATCAGCATGGCTCCGGTAAAGGAATAGTGGTACACACATCTCAAAATTTTTAACCCAGAGATGTTCCTGTCCAAAGGAAGCAAATGGACAAAATAATAGAGCCAAGACTGAAGAAAGGGACATCTGGGGACTGTCATACCTGGGGATGCATCCTATTTGCAAACACCAAACCCTACACTATTTCTGTGGCCAGGAGATGCTTACTGGCAGGAATCTGGTATGCCTGGTCCTGGGAGGGTTCAGTCAGCAACTGACAAATGCAGATGTGGATTCTTGGAGCCAACCATCAGACTGAGTTCAGGGACCCTGTAGGGGAGCTGGCAGAAGGACTAGAGGAACTGAGGGGGATTGCAAACCTATAGGAAGAATATCAGTTGGCCAGACCACCCAGTGCTCTCAGAGACCAGACTACCAACTAAGGACTGTACAGGGAGAGATCCATGACCCCAGATACATATGTAGCAGATGATGGCCTTGATTAATAGCAATGAGAGAGGACATTGGTTCTGTGGAGGTTTGATGCCCTAGTGTAGGGGAATGCTGGAGCGGTGGGGCAGGAGAAGGTGGGTGAGTGGGAGAGCACCTTCATGGAAGCAAAGGGGATGGGGGAGTGGGTGGATGAGGAAGGAGGGTTTATGGAGGGGTAACCTGGAAGTTGGATATCACTTGAGATGTAGACACATGGAATGATTGTTAAAAAAAGAAAATCAGGGGAAAAAACTTATCAAGTCAGAATCTCAAGAATAAATATGAATGAAAGGTGGCATTACTGTGAAGGGAAAAGAAATATAAATGAGCATATGACATCAAATCTGAACAAAAATTATTGAAGCTACTAGAGAACATTTTAATCATTTGCATTAATTCAAGATATTCATCTATTTATTATCAAATATTGTCTTACATACTAGCTGTTCTGAGCTATTGTACTCTAGTGGTTTAAAAAACAGATATAGGAATGAATAACACCATGAACTGATTCAGCAGTTATATGCCTGAAAGCCTGAGGGTCTACATTCCATTCCCTAGTTCCACCTCATGTTAGAGGACAACTAACTCTCTAGACTTTTCTTGTAATCTACACTTAAGCATCTAGTATATGTGCACAAGTACACATACACATACACACAAACAAACATATACACATATACACACAAACATTCATATGCACTCACATTTACACATGCACACACTGAAAACACAAAATAAAATTAATATACATTACCAGAGATGTTATCTTCCTGACAGGATAATTAACTAATGTGTCTCCTGTTGAATAATGTTACCCTGAATTTTATTCATTTACAAGGATTTTTTTATTCCTTTATTGAGATTATAATTGCATAATTTTCATCTTTCCTTTCATTCCTCAATACCTGTAACTCCCATGTTCTCTCTCTCTCAAATTTATGCTCTCTTTTAGAAATGAATTATTGTTGCACGTATATATGTTTATACAAGTATTATGTACATATATACTAATAAATACTATTTGTTTAGTCCATCTAAATTTATTTGTATATATGTTTATAGGCTTTTTAAATAAAGATTTTAAGAATAATCACCTATGTGTTTATGCCAATATAAACAAATTTAAAATTTTACTAAGAAATTGAGTAATTTTACATGTGAATCATTATGCAGATTTTTATCAATTATGTCTCTTATAAGATACTTATTTTGTAATCTCACATTTCTTTTAAATAAAAATCCATGTTCTTGATGTTAGATTCCCTTCCTGCATCCATCTTCCCTATGTATTGGGTCCTCCAGGCTATTCCCAGTTGCCCTGATCAGCCTGCTGTCCCTAGGAGATATTTATTGTCCTGCCACCAGTCTCCCTACCTTCATCAGACCTGGTGATTAGGAACCACACAGTCATCAGAGGCCTGCCACACAAAGATCACAAAGGTTACTGCCCCCATCCCATCAATACCTACTACAACAAGAACATTTAGGAATGAAGCCATCCAGATGGCTAAATGCACTTCAAAGTACACAATCAACAAAAACCAGGGCAATATGATATCCTCCAAGCACAGCTACCCTACTACAGCAAACCAGAAAATGACCTTCAATCCAATCTTTAAAATATGATAGTGCCTTTTGAACAGGAAATGAATAAATCCCTTAGATAACTATAGGAAAATGCAATCAGATAGAAATCTTTAATAAGGAAATTAATAAAGCCCTTAAAAAAACAGCAAATCACAATGAAACAGGAGAAAAAATAAAATTGTTCAAGACCTAAAATTGGTAACAGAATAAAGAAAACACAAACTGAGATAATCCCGGAGATAAAAAGTCTAAGGAAGAGAACAGGAAGAATAGATATAAGCATTGCGAACAGAATACAAAAGATGGAAGAGTCCCTGATTTGATTAAAATAATCTTCGGAAGCAAGTTTTAAAAGATGGTTTTAGTTGCTTCCTAAAAAATGTAATAAAGTTAACATCAAGGATAGAAGGTTCCCACTCCTC
Organism: Mus pahari; assembly: GCF_900095145.1. NCBI lineage: Eukaryota > Metazoa > Chordata > Mammalia > Rodentia > Muridae > Mus > Mus pahari. Next base: position 6,394,166 of record NC_034591.1, read on the forward strand.
ATAATTGTAAGTAAAAGCTACATAAAGGGAAATGCAATGAGGTTTCATAATTATACTAAAAGGAGAAATAGGCGTGGAACAAATTTGTGGACAAGTAAAATCCTTCCTTCTAGGTTAAGCCCAAGAATGAAGCTACAAGTGTGCATTGTGATAAAGGGAGGCAATATGAAAATCTTGGTTTGAACTTATAATGAGCATATAGAATAAAAGACTTCTTTGAACTTAATGTCAACATCCTTTTATAACTCCTCATTTGTAATATTGTAACTATTAGGTAATTTCTAAAAACGTTTGTCTTAAAAGTGCCAGAGAAAAGAAATAAAGTGTTGGCTTAGGGGGCTCTCTTCCTTCCATCCATACATTAAATGTATAGATTTGTTTGTTTATGCATGAGTACTTGTGGAGTAGATGAAACAGGAGGTTGGGCTGGCCAAAATGTCTGTGAGTATGAATGCATATTTGTCTATATAAATGAATTTCCTTCTTTGTTTTTCTTTCTCTGTGGTTCACAAGGGGTTAATGAGCCAGGTCAGTGAAGGGCACCTGCCTAGCTTGGCAGAGAAGGGAACACTAGAAATAAATCCTTTACCTAATTCTCTGCTACTTTACAGCAAAATTTAATTACCAGAAACCAATACACTTAGCACTAAAATAGCAAAAAGTTAAAGAAATGTAAATATTACCATTTCTGCCTCCCAGGCCTGGAAATCCCATATATGTCAGGAAGGATATGACAAGAAATAATGAAACTAAAGGACATTATGAATCAAATGGACCTAACAGACATCTATGAAATATTTCACCCCAATGCAAAAGAATATACCTTCTCCTCTTCACCACATGGATCATCTCCTTCTCCAACTTTGACTATGTAGTCAGCCATAAAACAAGCCTCAACATATACAGGAAAATTGAAATAATGCCTTGTATCTTATAAGACCATCATGGATTAACTCTGGACTTCAACAATTACAGAAACACCACAAAGCATACAAACTCATAGAAACAGAACAACTCTCTATTCAATGATAACTGGGACAGGGACGAAATACTGAAAGAAATTAAAGACTTTCTAGAATTCAATAAAAATGAAGGCACAACATACACAAATTTAGAAAGTTCTCATACCAGCAATTTAAAGTATATCTGAACTAAAAAAAGAAAGAAGCAAGCAAACAAAAGATGAGTAAAAGCCAGGAAAAAATTATATTCGGAATTGAAAACAATCATTTAGAAACAATGAAGACAATATAAAGACTTAACAAAACTAAGAGCAGATTCTTTGAAAAAAATCAAGAAGATAGACAAACTCTTAGCCAAACTAACCAAAAGACAGAGAGACAGTTTCTAAATAAAATCAGAAATGAAAAGAGAGTTATAGCAACAGAAGAGGAGGAAATTCAAACAACCATTATGTCTTACTTCAAAAGCCTGTACCCCACAAAATTGGAAAATCTTAATGAAGTAGATGATATTTTTAGACAGATACCACTTACCAAAGCTAATTCAAGAGGAGTAAACTCTTCAAAGAGTGTTGTAATCCCTAAAGAAATAGAAGCAGTCATTAAAAGTCACTCAAACAAAAAAAAATCCCAGTCAGATGATCTTTGGTGTAAAATTATACCAGACTTTCAAATAAGTTAATACTAATGCTCCTCAAACTATTCAACAAAACAAAAACAGAAGGAACACTGTCAAAGTCATTCTATGAAGTCACAATCTAAACCTAAACCACACTGAGACTCAATGAAGAAGGAGAACTTCAGACTGATTTCTCTTAAGAATATTGATACAAAAATACTCATTAAAATACTCAAAATCTGAATCCAGGAACATAACAAAAACATTATCCCACATAATAAAGTATGCTTTATCCTCAGGTTGCAGGGATAGTTCAATATATGAAATCCATCTGTATGTTTCTGCTCCACGCACACCGTCGCCGTGTCTGCATGGGCAGAAAACACCTTGGGGTGGGTTCGCACTGCAGAGCTAAGCTTCCTGAAATTAGAGATGATCTGCAAGAAAGATTATTAATTACATGCGGGAGAACCCAACCCTCTCCCGAATGTCCCATTGTCTCTGCTGAGTGTCTCTCAGTCCCAATGGCTCAATGGTGTGCGGTCTGTTCCTCAGCAGAGCTGTGTCCAGAAGGCGGGTCCAATCGAGTAGGCGTGACGACATTGGTGGTTGGTCCGGGCGACGAGTGGGCGTTGACAGTGGGCGGTCCGAGGACGCTGTCCAGATCCAGGATTCCAGGGAGCAACTCCCAGCGTGTCTGTAAGGGGCATAATACAATGATTAGAGGATGGCGGGCGAGACCCAACATAATCTACCACATAAACAAACTGAAAAAAAATCACATGGTCATCTCATTAGATGCTAAAAAAAAAAAACAAAAAAAAAAAAACCTTTGACAAAACACAACAGCCCTTCATGTTAAAAGTCTTAGAGAGATCAGGGACACAATGGGCATACCTAAACATAATCAAGGCAATATACAGCAAGCCAATTGTCACCATCAAATTAAATGAAGAGAAACTTAAAAGTAATTTTACTAAAACCAGGGACAAGACAATGTTGCCTACTCTCTCCCTCTCAAGTCAAGATAATACTTGAAGTTCTCGCTAGAGAAATGAGACGACTAATGAAGATCAAATGGGTAAAGAATTAGAACGAATTCAAAGTAGTGGTATTTGTGAATGTTAATGATAGTATACATTAAGTGACTCTCAAAATTCTACCAGAGAACTCCTGCCAGTGACCAGCCCAGCATCAAAAGATTTTGCTAAGAAAGGCAGCAAGGGGTATGGAGTCAGTGCTCTCAGAGGCAAACTTGTTTATGCAAGAGTAAAAGCTGCTTATTGTTTAATAACATTTACCTTTCTTTAACTCATTGCTATCCTAAGGCAAGAGGCTAATAGCTTCTGATGATTATTACCTCCAGTTCACCAGCCCAGCCAGGCATTAAGAAGAAAAAAGGCTTAAATCCTATGACATTTTTCTCTCTAGCTAAAGGACTTCCTGTTAGCCAGGTGAGAGGCTTGGAACTCTTTAATCTCTGTGATCCAGACAGAAAAGAAAAGAAGAGAAAGAAACAATGAAAGAAGAAAATTCATGCACGCAGAAAACACTCATTCATTCTGCATAAAGTTGTAGAAAGCTACAGACATACACAGAGATATAACCATACCAGATTAAGCTGAGAAGGGCTAAATTCTCTCTTTATCAACCTTCTTAACATTTATACTTTCTCAGGAAAATTAATTACATGTTTTCTTAAACATCTTTATATTTCATAAGATCATAGCAAGTCAAAGAGAATAGTTTACATCATAAAATGACAGTTACAGCAGAAATGTTTACATTCCTTTCTATTAAGACAAGAACCTAACTAAATATTCATTATCTGTTATTAGCCACCTATAAGTTCATTATAAGTTTAAAGCAAAAATTTTCATGGCATAAGTTAGCATGGTTTTGTTAAGATAAAGATTATCTGCCTTGTGTCTCATTGGATTTAGGTTTCCAATAAATAAGCTAGTCTGTCCTTGCACCTACAATAAATTATTCATTCTCACTTTACAACTTTTAGTTACCAGATAGTGATCTTGTTCCTAGCCAAGAAAATATTTTCTCTGTTCATAAATTTGTTCTAATCCTGCTTTTGTGTCCTGGTACAATTTAGCCAATAACACAGTAAGGTTTACAGAGCTCTGTTGACAGCTATTAGAGGCCATGAAATTATTTGTATAAATTTAGGAATTTTACAAAATAATTATGAGGAATTATGAAATCAGCAAGTCACCTATACAGCATTACTATATAAAAGTACATCTTAGGTTTGTTTTGCAGAGATATGACCAGTAGAGTGGGCTAATGTCCGGAAACTATTAGACTATGTAATAGTGGCAGGAAAAAAAAAAAAAAAAGCATATCAGTGGAATAAGGCAATCCTGAGATAAAGTATGATGGAATCTTGCCTCAGAGCTCACCCATTGCTCTTCATTCCAAAATAATGGGCCATCTCCATAAAAGTCATTTGTGTGCCTTTAGTCTTTCCTAGATGTCTTCTGACAAACTCCTACAGATGATAAACCCCTTTGGAAAACTGGCTGGATATGAATATTAAATCAAAGAAATCAGTAGACCTCTTTTATACAAATGATATACAAGCTGAGAAAGAAATTAGGAAACAACATCCTTTACAATAGCCATTAATAATATAAAACATCTTGGGGAAACTATGACCAAGTAAGTGAATAACCTACATGACAAGAACTTCAAGTTGCTGAAGAAAGAAACTGAGGAAGATATCAAAAGATGAACATAGTAAAAATGGCCATTTTACCAAAAGCAATTTACTAAGTCAATGCAATTCCTATCAAAAATCCAACAAAATTCTTAACAGACATGAAAAGAACAATTCTTGACTTCATATGAAAGAACAAAAGCAGAGTGTAGCTAAAAAATATCTCTCAACAATAAAGGAACTGAAGGTAGCACTGTTCTCAAGGTGTGCTACAGAGGATCAGAATTGGTACAGTAACAGATAGGTTGATTAATGGTATTGAATCTAAGACCTTGAAATGAACCACCACATATATAGATACTTTATTTTTGACAAAGAAGCCAAAAATATATAACGGATAAAGGAAAGCATCTTTAATAAATGGTGCTAGTCTAAGTGGATGTCTGCATCTCACAGAATGCAAATAGATCCATATTTATTACCCTGTATAAAATTCAAGCCCTAGAGAATCAAAGGTTTCAACATAAAACGGACACACTAATTCTAATAGAAAAGAAAGTGGGGAATAGCTTTGAACTCATTGGTACAGGAGACAACTTCCTGAACTGAACACTAATGTCTCAGTCTCTAAGATCAACAACTGATAAATGGGACCTCATGAAACTGCAAAACTTCTGTAAAGCAAAGGACACTGTCGGTAGGACAAAACGGCAGCCTATAGCTTGTGACATGGCAGCCCTACATCTGACAGAGGGGTATTATCTAAAATGTATAAAGAACTTAAGAAATTAAATGCCATCAAGCCACATAACCCAATTAAAACATGGGGTACAGAGCTAAAGAGAGATTTCTCACCAGAGGAATCTCAAATAGGAGAGAAACACTTAAAGAAAAGTAAATATTCTTTAGTCATGAAGGAAATGCAACTCAAAATAACTCTGAGGTTACATCCACCAGAATGGTTAAGATAGAAAAGTCAAATAGCACATGCTGGCAAGGATGGGGAGCAAAGGGACCATTCCTCCATTCAGGTGGGAGTGCAATTTTGTACAACCAAACATTTTGGATGTCAACTGTTAGTTTCTTAGAAAACTTGATAAAGTTCTTCCTCAAGACCCAGTTATACCACACTGGGGCATATACTTGACAGATGTTCTACAATACCTACAAGGGTACTTGCTCAGCTGTGGTCATAGAACATTTAATCATAATAGCCAAAAACTGGAAACCAGTTAGATGTCCCTCAACTGAAGAATGAATAAAGAAAATGTGGTATATCCACACAATGGAATACTATTCAGCTATTTTTAAAAATCCATCATATGTTTTGCAGGAAAATTGATGGAACTTGACAATATCATCTTGAGTGATATAACCCTGAATCAATAGGATGTGCATTGCATTGTATGTGGACATTAGCTGTAAAATACGAAATACTTACACTACACTCCAAACACCCAAAGAAGCTAACAAGGAAAGCCAAAGCGGGGATCCTTGAATTGCATTTATAAGGGGGAATAAATAGTTATAAGAGGCAGATGGAGAAAGGAAACTGTGTGGGGGAAGCAATGGAGAGTGGAATTGGGGAATGGTTCTGGATCATGTGTAGGGAAAAGCAGGAAAGATTGCCAGATGACTACAAGAATGAATGGAAAACTGCAGTTCTATATGGGGAACGGGCGATATGGAGATCACTCAAGGGCCTGCCAGATATCTGGGATAGGGGAGGTTGCCAAGTATTAGTGGGGGTGTACTTAGCTGAGACTCAGAGCAGTGGGGATAAGGAATCTGAAGATGCTCCTCCTGTAGCCAGGCAGGAACCCCAGTGAAGCAATAAGGACACTATCTCACCCACAAAACGGTCAATTCAAAATTATCACATCTACAAGAAATTTACGAAGTGGGATATATCAGATACTGAGGAGATGTTAACTTGCCCAACTTGACACCCATCCATGGAAAAGGCCCAGTCCCTTACACTATCAATGACATTATTATGCTTGCAGACAGGAGCCTAGCACGGCTGATCTCTCACAGGTTCTACCTAGATGATTACTCAGAGGGATACAGAGACCCAGAGCCAAACGTTGAATGGAGCCTGGGGACTCGTCTGGAAGAGTTGGAGGAAGGATTGGGGGCCCTGAAGAGGATAGAAACTCCGTAGAAAGACCAATAGAGTCAACTATCTTGGACTCTTCCAGCACTTAGAGACTCAACCAGCAGTCAAAGGGCATATACAGACATACCTAGGGCCTCTGCACATAGGTAGCAGATGTGTAGCCTGGTCTTCATGTGGGGCCCCCAACAAGTGGAGCAGGGGCTATTCCAAAAACTGTTGAATGTTTGTGAAATATGTTTTTGTATCTGGACTACCTTGTCTGCCTCCGTTGGAGAGGACCTGCAGAGACTTGATACCGGGAGAGAGGGGAAGTGATCTGGATGTAAAATCAATCAATCAATCAATCAATCAGTGAAAAACAAAACAAACAAGAACCATATTCTTTATTTCAAACTTGCAAAATCTCTCTAATACCTAATACTTTTGAAACAATGAGTTCATTCATTCTAGTATTTGCCAATCATCTGCCAAGTAACCACAGATTTAAAAGGGTTAATTCTTACTAGTTTCCACCAAATGCTAATATGTTTATTATGTAGGGGTGCCTAGGTAACATAAGTTTCAAAGATTAAGGCACTTAACAAAAAAGATAAAATTTTAGATGGGCATGGCCACAAACGTGGGTTTGCTTTCAGTTTTAAGTTCACTTGCTCATAGTATTTTATTAGATTTTACAGGAGATATTTTTGCAGCTTTTGACTTAAAAGTATGTTACACACATATGCACACAAACATATACACTTGCACGTGTATACACTTGTGCACACACCAGATAGAGACAGAGAATAGCAGTGAGATTACTAAGTTAAGAGAAAGAAGTCAGTTATTGTAAAATAAGGTTTCTATGCTTACTTTTAGAATGATAAAAGAGCTGAAGCAGAGAGATGTTAGGCTTGAAAAGTCAACAAAAGCTTTTGAATTCACAGACTTATCTGAAAGTGAGTTCTACTACAGGCTGACAGCAATGGTTTCACAAAAATACAAAAATTGTGATGTATTATTAATACTAACATTATTTTCCAAACCAGAAAAATATTGTATATATGTTAATTGCCCAGCTCATTGCTGAATCTCAGATTTATTATATTCAGATAGTATAATGCATTGCTTTTGTGGCATAGAATTCATAGAAAATGGTAGCCAACTTAAAAAAAAATACTATGCTTATTTGAATATGTATATGCTTTTCAAAACAAATGCTACAGTGAGATAGAGAAAATATGAAAGCAGAATTTACTGCATAATGATTTAAGAGGCAGTAAAATTATGTTTATTTCAATAGTGCAATTTATTTGAAATAAAAGTAATTTCTCCTAAAGTTTACTCATTGTTTTAAAAAATATATTGGGAAGACATATGTTTTGAATAAATGTTTGAAAGTAATATTTTGCTAGCCAGAGGATAACAATGTGGTTGTAAATAACACTATTTCTTTTTCCCAAGATCTGTCTGTATGTTGTTAGGAAACGTGATATTGTTTCATAGTTGGGCATCGAATCCTCTTCCCTGAGCTATAGGCAGCATTTTATAGTTTGCATTTATAACTCCTAAACACTTATTTTGTACTCTGACTAATGTGCCTATCTGCACAAAAGATAGTCACTGAATTCAGCATTCTTCAGTTGTATTTTACTGAGAATTTTGAAACCTTTGTTTCTTAGTATTTTATATTACACAGAGAGGCACGGTGCTACATTTACATGTTATTGATTTGTACGGTATTATATGTAATTAATTGGAGTCCATCTCACATTTTAGATGAACAGTATAAATTTATTTTAGTATCTAGTATAATTCATCCCATCATGTTATTTCTTGTGGTGATGTAAACCAAGGAAACGCTTAAATACCTGCTATTTCATAAGACTGCTTGAGGGAGGTTTGCTTAAACTGGAGCACATTTTATAGATTTCCACCTGACTTTTACTTGGGGATGGTTAAGTGGTGAATCCTGTGACTATTACAGCAGATAAATCAGGGATCTTGGCCTCAAATTGCAAGGTGCAGCTTTCTGAGAATCATAGTACATCTGATATGAGAGATGTATTCAGAACGGACTCACTGAGCCAATCCGTTACGCCTCAGGGTTTTAGATAGTACATGGTCATATATTTGGTACTGAAGGCCAGAAATAGTGTTTTAGAATGGATAATGTTTAACAAAAATATTTTTAAGGCTATTGTACAGATTATTCAATTGGGAGAAGATTCAAATGTCTCTTTCTGACATAGTAGCATGTTTAATTTTTGTGGAAATTCTCACCTAGGCATTTTCTTTGAGTAAAAAGTTGTATATAAATTTGATTCCAATTTCAGTGCATTGCCAAATAAAGTATTGGCCATACCTTTTTTCTGAAGTAAAATTATTGCAAGAGAACATAAAGTTTTATACTATGGCCCTTGAAACAATCAAATAAACATACATATTTAACATATAGTTTCTAAGATAACTTCATATTTATTTTATTCTCTTAATTTTTTATTCCAGTTTGACAATAGTAAAACAAAACACCTGTTTCAAGCATGTAAAAAAAAGACAGGTAAACTGATAAGCCATTGCTATATTTGAGATAATAAAGTCTGCCCAAGGCCCATGTGTTAGTATTCCATTTACAGGCCCATAGTTCCTGTTTATAGTGGTCCATTAGAAGAAGGGACCCAGTTGGAGGCTTTAAGCTTCATATGGTGTTCTTTGAATTCCTTCACTTCTGACCATGAGGTGAGCAGTTTTTATCTGTCAATATTTCTATCCACATCTCACCAATATATAAGAAGTCATTAGACTCATTCATCCATCATGGATTTTAGCATCAAAAATTGTCAATCAGAGCACTCCTAGCCTTTAATAAACTGGCACTTCTTGTGTATTTGATACAGCGATATGAAAGAGACTAACTCAAGCACCTTCTGTAATCTCTGCTTGACCGCTCAGATATCTGAGATCAGCATTCCCAGTCTGAAAGTTAGGCTGGGCTTGATAATGTATGCCAACTTTTCCTTGTAAGCAAAATGTGATTCTTCCTCTTTGTTGTCAACTTGACTTGAATTAGAATCAGCTACAAGATGAACTTTGTGTTCTTCAGTGAAGATGAATATGTGTGAAAATGTTTTCAGATAGGCTTAATGGGGGGAGGGAACACCAACCCTGAATATGGGAACTGCTTCTATTATGGAACAGGAAGGAGAAAGTGACCAGTATCTACCCATTTTGCTTTTTGATTACAGCTGTGATGTGACTAGCTGCCTCATGTTCCATATACTATTCCTTCCCAGATATTTAGAGCTGCATTCTCAAACTGAGAACCAAAGCAAACATCTCTCTCTTAAAGGTAACCTTGGCAAGTATTTTATCAAAACAAGGAAAAAGTAAATACTACATGAAGGAGTCAGGACAAACTCTAACACCATTAAATAAGCATTTTGATATCATATTAAACATTTTGGCATGTATAAAATCTCAATTTATATATGAGGGCAGTCTTTTTAATAAATGTTGAGGGTGAAATTGAGTATCCATATGAAAATAAATGACTAATACTTCTCATAGCTTAATATAATATGAATCAGAGAATTATATATAGCACTTTATACTATTAAATTACAAAAATAACAATGACAACAACAAAAAAAACCCAACAAACTACATGGAAGAATGATTCAGAATCTTGGAGTGGAAATGATGTTTACAAGTAACTTCAAAATGTTCTAGGAAGGCAATTAAGGAAAAACTATGTGAAAGGTCTTACATGAATTAAAATGTTTCTGCTTAGCAAAGAAGATCAATAGAGAACAGATACTCCAAGAATGAGAGAGAATGATTGTTAAGTATATCCCTTACAAAGGGTTAATCACAAGTGTACATAAAGAACCCTAATAGCACGATAGCAAAACCCCCAGCTTTGCAAGTAGATAATGGGCTTAAATATCAGAACACACACACACACACACACACACACACACACACACACACAAATGGCTAATGTGTATTTGAAAAACGGTCATTATACTAATTGTGAGAAAAAATGTCCTTCAGACATAAAATAAGAGATCACCTTAGCCTGGAAATAAAATGATTAAATATAACCAGTGATGACAAAGATGTAGAGAAAAGAGATTCCTCCTACAGTGTTGGTAAGATGTAGATTAGCATAGCCATTATGGAAATCAGCATGGAGACAAATGACAAGATGACAAGAATTGAAAATTACACCTAGATTTCCATAGAGAGATATATTGGCAAGCAAGGTAAAAGGAGCATGTGACAGACACATCTGTATGCCTAAGTTGATGGTAGCACTATTCAAAAGGCAAAACATTTTCAAGATCCTAAGTATCTAGCCACTTAATTTTTAAAACTCTGACTCACATATACTGTAGGTTACTATTTAGCATACAAAAACAGATTAAAATTCATCATTTGACATGCAGATTACTGTATTAAGAGAAACAAGCCAGACACAGAAAAAAAAAAAAAAGTCTACTGTATAATCTGATTTATATGGAGGCTCTAAATGATGAATCTCGTGGAAGTTGGGTGTTGAATAGTGGTTGTCAGAAGCAGCAAGGGATATTGGGAGAGGAAAGGTGAGAGGCTGACCAGTTGGTATAAACTTCCATGTAAGAGTGAGGACTGCCCTGTTCTCCTGTATATCACCATGACAACCAGTAATGATAATACGCTGTGTGTTTCCTGAAGAGATAAAAGGAATTTCTAACATTTCCTCACAAAGAAATGATAAATATTTGAGAAGAAAGAAATGTTCAGCCTGATTTCAGCCATATACAACACACATACATTTATTTTAAAATATCACATACTGTCCCATTTGTATTTCTTATTTTGTTTTATAATTTCATTTTTATTTTGAAATTAGAATATAATTACATCATTTTACATCTTTTCAATCTGCAATTCTTCTCCATGTCCTCCTTGCTCTCTTAGGAATAAATCAACATGCTTTCTTTAATTTTAGTTTTGTATGCCCACACAGACACACTCACACTCTCACAGATAAACATATACAGAGAAGACACATAATTACATTCATAAATCTATGAAGAACACCTTCATAAGTCCATACAGTACTGCTTTTATGTATATATTTTCTGGGCTGAATACCTGATATTGAGAAATTAAACTAGGAGCTTCTTTCCTAGGGAAAACTATTTCTCCCACTTTCAACATCCTTAGCTGCCTGCTATTCTTTGTCTGTACCAGTTAGTGATAACCTAAAAAGTTTCATAAATAAAAATGTTTCATGCAAAATATGGGCTAAATAAGGGTGACACAAATACTCATACCAAAGTTTATGGGGAAAAGCTCATGAGGCCATGACCCTATACAAAGAATTATAAACAAATAAGGAATTATAAGACCAGACTATGTATTCTTATCAAGGAAAGAACATGATAACCAGTTATCTAAGGCCAAATGATCAGCTCTGGAAATATGCATAGATGTAGTAATACAGAATAGACAGGTTATTTTTAGGAATATATGTGCATGTATATACATTTCTGCATTCAATAACAATTAAGAATTCAGAAGGAGGAACAAGAAAGAATAAATGTTCTAATTATAATCCCAAAAATAATGTTATATCAAGGTCAAAGTAATATTATATTTAATTACATGTGTGAGCATATATACATATTATATATATATATATATATTATGTATATATATGCGTGTGTGTATGTGTGTATATATATGTATACATATCCATTAAAACACACACATATATGCATATATATGTATATATGCATATATATACATATATATTTATATGTGTGTGTGTGTGTGTGTGTGTGTGTGTGTGTGTGTGGATCATTTAAATATAGAATACAGAAAATTAGGGGAAGAAAAATAAATCCAAACAGAAAATTAAACTATATCATTTCATCTAGAAAAGCATGGAATAAATACATAAAATACATAAGGATAAAAGCAGGTGATATTGGTTGTAAAAGTAGTATAGAATAAAAGATAAACAGCACAGAAAGTTTTCTAAAGAAATAACAGTGTTCATATGGGATAGTAGTGGATTGTAGCAGACTGATTATCAAATGATTAGATTCATCAAATTTTAGTCAAAGATCTACCAATTCTCTATGATAGATTAAAATTAATTAATAACATTTCAATATCTATTCAAATATTAAAAAGAAGAACAAGGTTAAGTTCTTAAAAATAAAATGTTGAGAATATTAACAAATATAAGTAAAGAAAAATAACTTAAGGATATCATGTTATTTTGCCTTTATCACACAAAAAGTTAAATTCTTGGCAATACTATCTTATAATCTTAAAATTAAATGTGTAGCTAATCTCAGGCTGCAGTATGCTTCTTTAGTAACAAGAAACTAGGGTGCATATGTGATGATTTTTAATTCATCTGCAACTATTTATATCTCAGAATATACTAAATATCTGAGGATTTGTTGATTTAGATTCGTACTCTTTAACATATCGAAAGAATGATTAAGAAATCATTCTTGGAGGGGCACTTCATACTCATCAAAGGTAAAATCNACCAAGAGGAACTCTCAATTCTGAATATTTATGCTCAAAATACAAGAGCAGCCACATTCATTGAAGAAACATTAGTAAAGCTCAAAGCTTTAATACAGTAATAGTGGGAGATTTCAACACCCCACTTTCACCAATGGACAGATCCAGGAAACAGAAACTAAACAGAGACACATGGACACTAACAGAACTTATGAATCAAATGGAGTTAATAGATATCTACAGAACATTTTATCCTAAAACAAAAGGATACAACTTCTTCTCAGCCCCACATGGTACCTCCTCCAAAATTGACCATATAATTGGTCACAAAACAGGTCTCCATAGATACAAAAATTTTGAAATTATCCAATGCATTCTATCAGATCACCACGGACTAAGGCTGATCTTCAATAACAGCATAAACAATAAAAAGCCAACACTCATGTGGAAACTGAACAACACTCTTCTCAATGATAACTTGGTCAAGGATGAAAGAAAGAAAGAAATTAAAGACTTTTTAGA
>NC_034591.1:6407579-6410451 GCF_900095145.1 Mus pahari
ATAGGGAACTTTTGGGATAGCATTTGAAATGTGAATAAAGAAAATAATAATAATAAAAAAAATGGAAAAAAAAGAAATCATTCTTAAGCTAATTATTCTATACTATATATTATGCTGACTCTGTAAAGAATTATAATAACATGGTTAAAGTTGTGTTAATTATGTAAAGAAAATATAGAAACAATTCAATTTTAAGACAAGCAAATTTGATTACACTCCACATTTAGATTTAAGATTACTTCTTTATATAGGAAATCCAAGTGGGTGTTGTACTGGCTGGTTTCGTATGTCAACTTGACACAAGCTAGAGTTATCACAGAGAAAGGACCTGCCCTTGAGGAAATGGCTTCACGAGGTCCAGCTGTAAGGCATTTTTTCCCATTAGTGATCAAGGAGGGAAGGTCCAGCCCTTTATGGGTAGTGCCATCCCTGGGAGTGTAGTCCTGGGTTCTATAAGAAAGCAAACTTAGCAGGCTAGGGAAAGCAAGCCAGTAAGGGGAGCCTCTCCATGGCCTCTGCATCAGATCCTGCCTCCAAGTTCCTGCCCTCTGTGAGTTCCTGTCCTGACTTCCTTTGGTGATTAGCAGCAATGTGGAAGTATAAGCTGAATAAACCCTTTCCTCTCCAACTTGCTTCTTGGTGATGTTTCTTGCAGAAATTGAAACCTTGACTAAGACAATTAGTTGTCAATGACATATCAAAATGAAGCCTTTTAGATAGGGGTAGTAGAGTCTTTTACACATGTACATAAATCAAATGCTACAATTATAGCTAAATAATTTCTGCTTCCTAGCAATAACAAGTAATTTTTCATGCTTCCTCCTTCTGTTATTCTTCTGTTTATTCACGAGATGTATTCTTGGGAAATCACTTTAATAAGCAATAGAGTTAACCATATTTCTTGGATGAATGTCTGATCTTTGAATTTAGTGAAATTGAAGTGCAAGAGAAAATTAGTTACTCCTGTTTTCTAGACATAGCAGACAACATCTGATTTTTGGCACCGTCATGATCAAGAAAATTATATGGAAATACTTCTCCATATATTAAATGCCTGGAAAGGGAATTTGATCACAGTTGAATATAGTTTTAATACTTCTAAAATTATATTATTTCTTAAGGTGAGATTCTGATAATGTACATAAAATTCTATTGCATTCTAAGAAAGAATTTGAAATAAAAATTGTTTTGAACTGAACATCCATATGGATGTATAACTCTAAGGTCAACATCATAATCTTTTCTGAGACTACATTAGATAAATTATTACCAAATCCAACCTACCTCCATTGATTTATTACATTCTGAAGTACAGAGAATAGTGAAAGACTGAGTCTTCAGAGAGTATGAAATGATTCAATAATTTACACTCCAATGTAAGCAGGAATGGGGCAGTACTGAAGATGAATTCATATGTTTCAAAAGGAAACATTTCATGAAAAATATAGGTAACAGAATTGTCTCTTAAATCTTGCAAGGATTAAGGTTTTGTAATTCTAAATTGGAAATACCAGTTTTTACAGCCTAGATTGCACATTTCCAAAAGTTGACGTTAATTAGGTTGAAGACATTTCTTCATTGACAGTTTTGAACTTTTTGTTAACCATGAAATTAAATTCATGAATATAAAGTAGCATAAAATTATTTTCTTTTTATAGAATTAAGGAATTTTATCATTTCTTTTTAAAGTTTTGATTAATAGTGGTAACTGCTTCTGCATCAAACTTTTGACAAATGTCATTCTTTAATACAAGGTCTCAGAGGTCAAAAACTATGTTTTATGTTTATATTTTTAACGGTTGCTATTTAACAGATTATTTACATATAAACTATATAATGCTTGAGACAATCAATATAGACTATCATATTTGATCAAACTAAAACATACATTTATAGAATTAAATACATTTGAAAACTAGTTTCTATGTACATGAATTCTATTAAATGAAGATAAATGTTGACTTACAAGAACCGTGAAAATTAAGTCCTTTTGTGAGTTGGTGGAATAAAGCATTTTATGAATGTCAATGAAGCATTTTGAAAACAGCATTCGAGCTGGATCAAGTACTAGATGACAATCCCAGTGGTTTCTAGCCTCCAGGAGATCTTAGTCTATTTAAAATATTAGATGATACGAAAAACTTGGAGATGAAACCACATGAAAATAAAATCAGAAGTTCTAATGTCTGCTGCAGAGCAGATGAAAATGCTAATGATGTCTTTATATGTTAAATGTCACTTAGGATATAAATCAGGAAGCGAGAGAGACAATATTTTATTGTAATCTAGATGATCTATTGCTTTTTATGGCCACAGGTATTTTAGAGTTCATGAAAAATTTAGTGTCTTCTCAAACAAGGAAAGAATAGTTTCATACTTGTATATAAGTGAAGAATTTCTGTTTAAAAAGTTAGTGGCACTTCTATTTAAATAAATATTGTAAACAAGATGGGGAAGAATATGCATTATAAGTATTTAATAGTTTCTCAAGTGTGGGTTGATATGGAATACATAGACCAAACCCTCTTTTCAGTTCACCTAGTTGCTAGGAAATTTCTTCTATAAATTTTGCTGTTCTATATTATAATATCTAAGAGTACTAATATTTTGGCTATAACATCACTCTAAGGACCAGATATCACAAATATTAAAATATATCATTGTATATTGGCTACATAGGCACATGAACAATTAGAAAATTAGAGTATTCCTAGAAAAATGACAGGTTTTGTGAGTACTGGCTTTCATCTCTGTTCTCCATTTATATAATATCTATACTTTGACAAATCACCCAACTTTTTAAAATTTATTTATTATTTTCTTTATTTACATTTCAAATGCTATCCTGAAAGTTTCCTATACCCCGCCCCCC
>NC_034591.1:6410462-6426989 GCF_900095145.1 Mus pahari
GGCAGTGGACTGGAGCAAAGATAGTTCTCCTGTCTCATGCCAGGAGACTGCTCCCAGGCAGACTCCCCTCCTCCAGAGGGGAAAGGCGCCAGATGCGGGATCAGGCCTCGGGTGGGTAAAGACACTGGGTGCTGGATCAAGCCTGGGGACTGGTTCCGGGTGAACACCCCTCCTCAGGCGGGGAAAGGTGCTGGATGCAGGATCAGGCCTGGGGACTCCCCAGAGAACACCTCTCCACCTCTCNTCGGGCGGGCGGGGAAAGGTGCTGGATGCTGAGTCAGACCTGGGGACTGGTCCCGGGCGAACACCCCTCCTCGGGCGGGGAAAGGCAGATGCTGGATCAGGCCTGGGGACTCCCCAGCGAACACCTCCTCAACCAATTTTTGATGGTAAGACAAATAACACATTTAACACATGCCATTTGAAATCTGTTACATGACAGTTGTTTAGATTGCTGATCTTAGTTGTCTGTATTTACTGGTTTTCAATGTTTAAAGGAAAATCAAGTTGCATTATCAAATTAAATGTTATCTCTGTGTATAGCATTGACCTGTTTTACTGATAAAAATGATTGGAAGAATGCAACTTAGTATGCTTTGTTTGCAGTAGATATTATATCCCAGATCAAAAAGTCTTTACTCATATCTCCACTATTTTACTATGTTTCATAAAATAACCAGTTATGCGCTTCTTTCTCTAAAATCCTCAAATATCTGGATGATGTTTCTTCCATTTAATACCTACAATAATCCAATTCATTTGATGGTTCAAATTATTCTTTTAAATGTTAATAATATACAAATAGTAAATTATATATTAATAAAGTACATACTCCAGTAGTAGTACACTTTATTATCCTAAAGAAATTTATCTGTTTTTTACTTCTCTCAATATTTAATTTTCCTATAAAAATATGTATAACACTAGTTCCTTATTTATCTATAAAAGTAAAATTAACAAGCCTGTAATAACTTCCAAAATTAAAAAGAACAAGTTGTTATTAATTGTAGAAACACAGATGTAACTGAAGGTCATGTTAAACGAAATCAACCTATCTTAATAGATCAACTTCAGAAATTGTCTCTCATTTGTGGAGACAAAAATGAGGCATGGAAATAGGAGAAGGAGTAGAAAATAAGAAGGCCACGAAGGTATTGAATACAGTAGCTTAGGAAGAGGTAAATAGGATAAGAACATGTTATGTGCATTCATACGAAGGTCACAGTGGAGCCCGTCATCTAACACACCTAACGCCCTAATGATTTTCATGACATAAATTATAAATATACAGAAGACTAAATCTTATTTGGATTTTTTTTCTTAAACCATTGCTCCCAGGCTTTATCATAATTATTTTAAAAACAACAACAAAAATATACCAGAGATCATTCCTGGGAAGGGTGATTTTGTGATGGAATTATTTTTTTTAATTACTTCTTATTATTTAATCTTTTATTTTTTTACACTCCAGATTTGATTCCACTCCCTGCCCTCCCTTCACCTATTTCACATCCCATACCACCTCACTGCCCCACTCTCTCCAAGAGGATGTCCCTCTCCACCAACAGACCTCTAAACTCCCGGGGCCTTCAGTCTCTGGAGGGTTAGGTGCATCTTCTCTGACTAAACCCAGACACTGCAGTCCTCTGCTGTACATGTGTTGGGGGCCTCATATCAGCTGGTGTATGCTGCCTGGTTGGGATTATTCTTATTCTTTTTTTATTGGATATTTTCTTTATTTATATTTCAAATATTATCCCATTTCTTGGTTTCCCCTGCTCCCAGAAATGCACTCTCCCATCCCCCCTCTCATACTTTTATAAGTGTGTTCCTCAGCCACCTACCCACCCACTTCCACCTCCACACCTTCCACCCCCTACTTTGGGGCATCTATCAAGCCTTCTTTGGACCAAAGACCGCTCTCCTCACACACATTGATGACTGACAAGGCAATCCTCTGCTACATATGCAGCTGGAGCGATGTGCACTTGTTGGTTGGTGTCTTATTCCCTGGGAGTTCGGGGGGGGGGGTGGTGTCTGTTGGTTCTTCCTATGGGGTGGCAAATCCCTTCAGCTTCGTCAACATTTCTCTTAACTCCTCCACTGGGGACCCCATGCTCAATCCAATGGTTGGCTGTGAGCATTGCCCTCTATATTAGTATGGCTCTGGTAGGACCTCTCAGGAGACTTCTATATCAGGCTCCTTTCAGCAAGCATTTCTTGGCATCCATAATAGTGTCAGGGTTTGGTGACTGTATAGGGGATGAATCCCCAGGTGGGACAGTCTCTGGATGACCTTTCCTTCAGTCTCTGCTTTACACTTTGTCTCCTTATTTGTTCCCATATCTTCTTCCCTTTTCTAAGGTGAACTGAAGCACCCACACTTGGGTCTTCCTTCTTGTGCTTTATGTGGACTGTGAATTATATCTTTGGTATTTGGAGCTTTTGGGCTAATATCCACTTATCAGTAAGTGTATGCCATGTGTGGTTTTTGTTTGTTTGTTTGTTTTTGTTTTGTGTGTGTGTGTGTGTGTGTGTGTGTGTGTGTGTGTGAGATTGGGTTACCTCATTCAGGATGATATTTTATAGTTCTATCTGTTTACCTAAGAATTTCATAAATTCATGGTTTTTAATAGCTAAATAGTACTCCATTGTGTAAATGTACTATATTTTCTGTATCAATTCCTCTGTTGAAGGACATCTGGGTTTTTCCCAGCTTCTGGCTATTATAAATAAGGCTTCTATGAACAGAGTGGAGCATGTATCCTTGTAATATGTTGGAGAATTTTGGGGGTATATGTCCAGAAGTGGTATAGCTGGATCCTCAGGTAATACTATGTCCTGTTTTCTGAAGAATGGCCAGGCTGATTTCCAGAGTGGTTGTACCAGCTTGCGATCCCACCAACAATGGAGGAGTGTTCATCTTTCTCCACATCTGAGCCAGGATCTGCTGTCATGTGAGTTTTTGTTCGTAGCCATTCTGACTTATGTGAGGTGGAATCTCAGGGTTGTTTTGATTTAATGAAAGAGTAGTATAAACCGCTTTAAGTTGTTTTTAATGACTTGTATGAAAAAGACACTATACAGAAACTTACACAAGGAGACATAATATGGGTAAACTTTTATCAATAAAAACGATGAAATAAAGCTGGGTATGGTGGCACACACCTTTAATCCCAGCACTTGGGAGGCAGAGGCAGGTGTATTTTTGAGTTCGAGGCCAGCCTGGTCTACAAAGTGAGTTCCAGGACAGCCAGGGCTATACAGAGAGAAAAAAAAAAACCTAAACTAAAAAAGAAATAAAAATCAATACACTTCTAAATTATATTTTGGATAATTTTCTGATAAATTTCATCATTCTTTAAAACTAAGAATGGTACCACCCAAAACAACAACAGTAAAACAATAACAGCCTAGACAGGTTGCCAGTGAAGAGAACTCTTAAAAAGTTTGTTGGAAATGCTGGAGAATAGCTCTCTTACAATCGATGATGAGAGACAAGACCAACTCTGCCTTGTGTTCAGGCTCCATCTTAGAGAACCTGACCTAAGGTTAAATGCTAATTCTGACAAGCCTGTACCTTTCACTAGTCTCTAGGTTATATACCCTAACAAACCTGCATCTAGCTATAGTCTCCAGGTTACTCCTTAACAACCACCAATCAAGAGAAAAACATGGGAAAGTTTATGGTTTGGCTCCCAGCACCAGCCAATCATTTTAAAGGACTACAAATAACCCCCCTACCAGATGTATGCCAAGGTGAAACCGCCCTTGTTTGTTTATGTGCCTCACTAAATACTTTCTTGAGACTGGACTAAGGGCTTCACCCTCCAGTCCTTCTGAGTCAGTGATGATGATAGTGTTGCCCAAGCTTGAGCTTGATAAAGACCCTAGTACTTGTACTATGGCATTGGAATCAGCTCCTTGGTGGTCTTTTGGTGTTCACAAAACAGGCACATCAATACCTTCTGGTGGTTATGTTGAAGGGGGAAGGACCATGTTCCTATTTAAAGGGCAGTCCACTGAAAGTTTAAACATGGTACAAGTGAGTATATATATATATATATATATATATATATATATATACTCACTATATATATATATATATATAAAGCAAAGTGGGCTTTTTTCCCTACTTTTAATGTTTATTTCTTTTATAGTGCTGGTAACAAAGAGGCAGTGGACATGGAAAAACAGGGAAGAGATTGTGTTTGTGGTTCATGATGTGCAACCCTTAGAGTATCAATAGAAGTGTTATGTAGAAAGAGATTTAAAAATAAATATTTAGTGCTATTTTTTAAAAAAAACATAAAAATTTAGATACGAGTGAGAATGGGATTGTTCAATATCAAGTCTGGCTTAGCATTCTGAATAGCGATAAATTGTAGCTCTGACCAGCAGCATGGCTGGCTCAGTTGTGTCCTTCAGATAAGAGAAATGCATGGGATAAAAGGAAAATTTCATTACAAGTAAATCTCAGAGGGAATCAGGAAAGATCTACAAGGACAACAGGGAGGGACAAGATCTGAGATGGGAAAACATGCCTAGTGGGTTGGAAGCAGGGAAAAGATGAGAAAATCCATGTTGGATCAACCTGACTTAGGAACCTAAAGGAAGTAAGACCTGGTATTTATGTTGACAGTGATTGATCCTACCTTTTAGTTTCAAAGACAGTGTACTTGTGTTCAACGTGATTTCCAAGGCAAAGCAAATTCATAAGAATTTATTAGAAGAGTTGTTACCCGTTATACCTACATAGGCAGTTAGAACAATCATAAATTAATATAATCTTTCATATCAATGGGCTAAAGAAAAACTTATATTTTCATATCAACATATGCCAAAATGTACATGACCAACCCAGTACCTATTTATAACAAGAACTAAAAGCCAAATTATCATTAAATCAAATATAAAATATAACTTTTTAGTTGATAAAAATTAATGTACAATTTTTTGTAGCCAATATCATATTTAATATTTAAAAAGTAGACAATATTCTTCCTAGGGGCACATAGAAGACATAAATCTTGAAGAACTAGGGTTCTTTTCTAACAAAGAGATAAATAGAATTTATTAGTAAAAAAAATGATTTATTAGAAAAATAATATAGCATTTAAATACACAGAAGCTTTATTATGTAACATATCATCGTTTAAAATGCACTCATTTATTTTATTGGGAACCCGAAATATTTGACATGACATGACATGCATGTGAACGCCAAAGGACAAGCTTGTGATCTAGTCTTTTCCTTTAACGCTTGATAACTAGGGATTAAACCTGAGTTGTCAAACTTGGAAGTTAGCTCCTTAACTCAATGAGCCAACTTATCAGCCCAATGAATAAACATTTTGTAATGAGCTATCACAGTATACTTAAAAGAATGGAAACCCAATAGCTCCAGCCTCTTTTTGATGAAAGCGTGGAGTTGCAGGAATTCTCATTCATTGCTGACAGATATATAGTGTTTTTGCATATGGACTGTCCCACAGTACTTATATTTTGATTACTTAATATCAAGTTGGTGTGTTCATTTGAAATGCTATTGAATCTTTTGGCATTCAGCATGCTTGACTGGTAAACATAACCAGTAGAGGAAGTCTTTTGAACATGCTTTTGCACTGTTCCTTGGTTGTACCTCTCTGTGTTATACCTTGTAGTATAAGAAGAGACAGCATCATGCACTGCCACCATCACAGGTGGAACACTTGTGCTATCGTGCCTCTCTATGACACTGATTGTGCTTTCTGAGATTAAGAAAAAAAAATAAAATAAAATATGCTCTACCAAATTGCTGCTGCCATTTAATGTCATGTTATATATAAAAAGTAATTAGCATAATATTTAAAATTATACACCTTCTTCTATGTAGGAAAAAGCTTTGCCTATAATTATTCATCTAGATATTAATCACACTACCAGGTACTTATTTCAATGAGTTGAGAACATCTCAGAATAAAATTACTCATGGAGAGTAAACATTTTCATTCAGCGTTATAAAAAATCTGGATGATACCAAGATGTTCTTCAACAGATAAACTGTGGTATACTTTATAATGGGATATTATTCAGAAATTATAGTGAGTGATCAATCAAGCAAATGAGTATGGATTAGTTGATATAGTCTGAATGAATTGACTTTTTACTGAACATTTCCAAAATACAACATCTTTGAAAAGTCAAGGCTGTAAAACATTTAAAAAAAAATTACTGCTTTATCAAAAGTTGGGTACCTGGGAGCAAGTCAGAGGGTGAACTAACATGAAGTTGAGGCAGAAATTAAGGCAGTGAGACTGCTCTATATAATACTGCTATATGAGTTACACTTTTCTTTGCTTTTGTCAAAATCAAGAGAATTATGTAACTCACAGAGTGAGCTACAAAATACTAGATGATTAAAATATACAATAGTAGTTCCTATTAATGCATTAATATTAATTAAAATATTTTAGCCATGGAATGTTTAATTAATATAGTCCATTAATTTCTCCTACCAGTTTTTTTTTTCAGTACCATGGGTGTTGTATTTATCTTACTTTGGATATATGCATACATTTTTTTTCTCCCATAGGAGGAGTTCAGAGTTTATTTATTTTATTTTATTTTATTTTATTTTATTGGTTACTTTATTTACTTATATTTCAAATGTTATCCCCCTTCCCAGTTAAACCCTCTATCCCCTCCTCTGTACCCCCTGCTTCTATGAAGGTGGTCCCCCACCCACCCTCTCCCACCTCAGTGCCCTAGCATTCCCCTATACAGACATGTTTTTAACCCTTATGAAAGCCCATCTAAGATAAAGCAAGGTATCATTCTTTTTTTTTTAATGTATCAATTGTTTGTGAATTATACATACATAATTTATACATAAATTATATGCCATATTTATATAAATACATAAAATACGTTATTCATATTTATGTCTCATGTATTTACATATTAATATACTCCTGCCTTTCAGCTTTCTTCTTCTTATTATTATTATTATTTTCTTTATTTACATTTCAAATGCTATCCCAAAAATTCTCCACACACCCCCCGCCCCTGCTCCCCTATCCACCCACTCCAACTACTTGGCCCTGGCCTCCCCTGTGCTGGGTCATATAAAGTTTACAAGACCAAGGGGCCTCTCTTCCCAATGATAGCCAATTAGGAATTCAGCTAGGTCTTTATGTATACTTCATTTCTTTTACTCTTCTTTTTTTTTTTTTTAATTGGAGTTCTTCCACTGTTGAAATTGTTAAAATATTTTCTTATAAATCAAATATAAATTAGTTTTGGTGATGCATGGATCAATTCTGATAGAATTGCATCCTCTGTACAAAGGTTGAAAACAAAGGGCTCAGGCACATGTCCCTGCCCCAATCACATAGCATTTTTGCACAAATTTTCAAAGATCTGTGAGTTACTTAATTTTATGTTTTGTTATCATGAATCCATGTTATGTTTGCATGTGTAGCATGTTTCAAGGAATGATTGATCCATCATAAAGATAAGGGATTTAATTAAACCTTTTTTCATCATGTACTTGCTCTGTCTGTTCTCTGTTCACATCTTTACCTATTTTAAATGAGCAAATACAATTATACTATATGTAAATTCTAGAAGATCATTTTGAACCTGAACACTTTTCAAAATCAACTTGCATAACTCATTCTGTTCAGGTATGTCTAGAGTGACACTTAATTTTTTGATCATTAGCTAAAGACCCTTACCCTTAAAACAGAAAATATTCACCATCTTGTAGATGATGTGTTCAAAGAAACTGACAAAAGTTTTTCAATATTTACAATGTACTGTGGCTTCTTATCTACTCTACCATCTGGCTAGCAGAAGTTCTCATGATCAAGAGCCAATGCATTTTTCTGATTCCAAGCAAAACCGGTGGTTTATTATTCAGAAATGCTATTACATTTGTTACCTAGTGTGATGGATTCTTTTCTTAAAGTTTTGTTTCAGTTTTCACCACTGACCAGGTGTGTGTGTGTGTGTGTGTGTGTGTGTGTGTGTGTGTGTGCGTGTGTGTGTGTGTGTGCATACTTGTGTACATATTAGGGATTCTTCTTGTATTGGCCATGTTTCTTATGACTTGATGGACTCAAGTCATTTTATTTTAGTGTCTTCTGTAGCTGAAACTGCATGCTTACTCTACAGTAATTGTCTGCTAATTATAGTTCCTCCTTGACCAACATTTCTGAGTCATTTAATTGGGAAATCAAAACAATCAAAATTCACACACTAATAGTAATTTCTGAATGACTCTTAGAAGAGTGTGGTTGTTTAAATAAGAATAGCCCCCATAGACTTATGTGTTTGAATATTTTGTCACCACAGAGTGGCATTACTTGAGAAGGATAAGGAGTAGCTTTGGTGGAGTACTCATGGCACCTTTGGAGGAAGTATGTCACTGGGAGTGAGTTTTAGTTTTCAAAAGCGCAAGCCAGGCCCTGTATTACTCTCTCTTCCTGTTGCTTATAGACTCACTTGTAGAACTCTCAAGTATTGTCCAGCACTGCCTGCCTGCCTGCCTGTCTCCCTGCTCTCTATCACAACAGTGGACTAAACATCTGAAAGTATAAGCAAGCCCAAATTAAATGCTTTCTTTTATAAGAGTTACTGTTGTCATATTATCTCTTCACAGAAATAGCAACCCTAACTAGGACTATAGTTAATATAGGAGAATAATAAGTTAAAGAGTAATACCTGAATTTCTCTATGTATCTCAAATGCTTAATATGAAAACAATGAGTTGAAGAAGGGTATGGGCACATACTGGAAAAGCTCTGTCCTACATGTAGATCCATTTGTCCATAGAAGTCTGTTGTGTTTTGTTTTGTTTTGTTTTGTTTTTGACAGAGCATCATAACTCATTTGTTCTTATCTCCATTTATGCTTATGAACTTAACATATTTATAGGACTCAAAACTGACCTTAGAAATGTAGCCTTCGAATGTATTATCAGATTGGATACTATGAGAGATTTTATTAATTAAAAACCTAGCTGATACTTCAAAAACAATAAATCTTTAGAGACGCCAGTACATAGATATACTTCTTAATATCCATAATGTACTGACAAATAGTGTTGGTCTGGATACTAATCAGATTTTTCTAAGTCCCTGGCTAGATGCTTTTCACCATATTTCTCTTGATGATGATATTTTAAAACATAACCTTTTCGTTTGTTTGCCTCAAAGAAATATTTGGAAAAACAAATTACTGGAATTATGAGGATTACAAATTAGAATAACAGAAGTCTAGACACAATTGCCAGCATTAAGCCTTAAAGGGCAGTTTTCCCCTCCAGCGCTTTTTCCTTTCATTTACCCATCACAGAGCACAGCTTTGATTGCAGATGGCTGCAGCAGAGTACATTTTGCCCAATTTGGAATATAAATTTTTCCTGACTTTAGCTCATAGTTTAGTATTGTTATATGGAAACTCTTCTATTGGTTTAAGAATATCGCTTCCCAATCTACCATTTTTTTCTGAAATTATTAGCAGCACATACAATGTAATATAATGGGTCATTACCATATTTTTACTAAATTCATGTTTTCTAAATAAACACAATGAATATATAACAGTTTGATCTTTACCTATCACATAAAACTTATACCAATTGAATGTGGTATAATTTATATTATCAGCATGGTTTTGTTATTTTCTATTTGGCTCATTTTCAAGATGATACTGTGAGGCTCAAGAAAACTAATTAAACTGAGGTCACATAAGGTTAGGAATCTTGCTGTCACACTTGTGTTTCTACACAGCTTTAGAGACAGGCATAGTAACAAAAAGTGCAAAGAACATGAGATCTATGAATAACACAACTATCATGATCTTTCAAAAGCTGCTAAATTCCATTTTCAGGACAACAACAACAATAAATTCTAATGACAACTGAAGTGTTTGGTGGGAGCAAAGGTAAAAGAATTGTTGCTAACCAGAGAAAATGTAAGGCTGTACAACTCATGTGTGTGTATGTGTGTGTGTGTGTGTGTGTGTGTGTGTGTGTGTGTGTGTGTATGTGTGACTCATAGTCATGTTATACCTTATGATGTTTAAACACTTTATAGAAATAACAGAAAAACATCAGAATGGAACTTGACATATCTGTATGGTATTGTGCAAAGCATTTTATTTTACATTTGAACCCAATTTAATTTGTTTTATGTTTTTTTTTATTACTTATGAGAATGCCATGTATAAGTACTGTCTTTTTAACATTTCTACAACACTTCCAAAGTTCTATTGTCTCCTAACTTCATGACCTTTCTTTTTTAAGCATTATTTTTGTACATAAATTTGTGTATTTGAACATGGATACATGTATATAGAACTAAACATTGCAGAGTCCGTTTAGTGTTTTTTAATTATATGTGTTTATTGTTGGCCACCTGGGACTGTATATCCTGTCAAAGAGCTTGTCTCTAGAAAAGGCTGATCCTGCCTCTCTTAGCAGTCAAAAATTACTTGTCGTTCTTCAAGTATGAGTAGGGCATTTGAAAAATTCCCCAGCCTAATTGGCAGGATAATTGGTATTTTCCTTGTCTTATTTGGGAAACCACATCACAGAGGCAACTCCCTGTCATTTACAGAGGACACTATACAATAAATGTTATACTGGCCTCTCTACTCTTAACACTCTTTCTATCTTCTCCTCTGACTTTATGTTGAAGAATTCTGTTATAGATGTAGCAACTGGATTTGTAACGCCCAACGTCTGTTGTTCTCTGCATTTTAAACAATTGTAGATTTTTGTAGTGGCCTATGTCTGAGGCAAAGGTAAACTTCTTTGGTAAGTGATTAATTCTACACTTATCTGTAGGCGTAAATATTCACTTAGCATACAATTAGGAATTATGTATGTGAATGAATGTGGCAGTAGTAGGTTCTTCTTCATGGGATATGACCTCATAACCTGAGACATAAGAGTATGCACACACACACACACACACACACACACACACACAGTACACACACACACACACACACGCACACAAACACACACACATGTATAAATATATATAGTGTCGATTTAATATTTCAATACATTTATTGGTGATGTAATGTTCTAAACAGGTTTAAATATATATAGGACAAGATAATAAAACAAATCATGCTGGTGAATAAAGGGAATGCGCATTCAATGCTAATGGGATTTAAAATTTTCTCCACGAGATGACATCCATCTTGGGCATTGCTCAGGTGACCAATAACCTGAGAGTAGCTAATCTACAGACCTAATAGAAAACCAAATACTGCTTATTGAAAAGGATTGTAACAATAAAATTACTCCTAGTGGTATAAGACTATATTCATAGATCCCTGACTTGCTCAGCCATCATCAGAGAAGTTACCTGTTGTTATAGATAACAACTGATGCAGTGACCCACAGCCAAACAATGCAAAAAGTGAGGGAGCTTGGACCACTAAATCCTACATAGGAGTCTTCCACCAAATTCAGCCCCTCAGGATTTAAGGAGCCCTGTGACAGAGGAGGTAGAAAAATTGTGAGATTCTGAGGGAGTGGAGGACACCAAGGATAAAAGGTCCTTATAAACCACAGCAGTATCGATTCTCTATAAACTCACAGAGATTGTGACAGCATGCTTAGGATGTGCACAGGCCTGCAGCAGATGGAGTACCAGTGCTTAGCAGAGAAGTGGACAAAATCCTCCATCCTTAACACAGAAACTACCACTAGTTGATAACTGTTCACAAATAAAAATTTCATACTCTTCAACGGAGTCACTCTGGGGAAACAAACCATCTTAATAGCAGGCCGCATGCTCACCAGTAGATGGGCAACATAAAACCAAGTCAATGGAGAAATAATAAATAAATAAATAGTTTTTTAATTGGTATGATAAACCATTCAAATCATTGACTCTATTTCCTTGAAATCAATAGTGTACCCTACTTTCCAGTAGTGGATCAAAACTTGTTCATATTTCTTTCCAATGAAGAATTTGCTTCATTCTTTATTTGCTTTCCCTCATATTTGCACACTTAACTATTCTAATTTTCCTTTGTTAAGCACAATTTTAAGTCTCAAATTTCATAAATCCAACTTTTCAAGATTTCTGGGAGGCAGAGGCAGGTGGATTTCTGAGTTTGAGGCCAACCTGGTCTACAAAGTAAGTCCCAGGACAGCCAGGGCTATACAGAGAAACCCTGTCTCAAAAAAACAAAAAAAAACAAAAAACAAAAAAACAAAAAACAAACAAACAAGAAAGATTTCTTATATGAGCAAGGTCATGTGGTCTTTGTCTTTTAGCACTAGGCTCAAGTCAATGTAATAATTGTGTTTGATATTGCTGTTGCAGATGACAGGCTTTATAAATAAATAATGTTTAATTTTTGTATGTACAATGACTATATTCATTTATTGAATGAAGGACACAGGTTCTTTTAATGTCTTTTCTTGTAAACAAACGAGTACAGATATCTTCATTGTTTTTCTCCATTTATTCATTTAATCTTCCCGGTACCATTTAAACTTACATATGAGTTCATACTACTGATTTTGAGGGAGATTCACAGAATATATGCATTACTAGAATCATGAAAGTTTACATTGTTTCTCTTCATATTGTCATTACATTTTATGTTGTAATATGTGAGATATTGACACTAGGTTGTCTTGTTATTTCTGTTTATTTCACAGGGGATAGACAAAGGCCATGGTAATGATTAACATCTAAGGGTTTTTTTTTGTTTGTTTGTTTTTGTTTTTTTTTAACTTCCTCAGCTGCAATATGACTGGAATATACTATATAATTCCTGACAAACTTGTGTATCACTCTCCTTCAGTAAATTTTGAACATTTATAATTTTGAGTGAAGATCATTCTTCTTGACTGTATGACATTGACCTCATATGAGGTGTCAAATGATACCTCATTCTAGTCATGTAATTTTGTATTTCTCAAGCAACAGTCATAATATAGTGATACACATGAAAATATCTCACATAATTCTTTCTTATACCAGAATTAGCTTGATTTTTCCCCATTTTTATTTAGTTTCTATCATACATCACATCCTAACTGCAGTTTGACCTGCCTATTCATCTCCTAGTTCTTCTTCCTGCTTTCTTTTTCTTTTAGATGCACTCCTCCATTTCCCTTCAGCAAAGGACAGGCTTCCCTGGAATGTCAACCAAATATGCATATAAGAAGACTAAGCATATCCCCTCATATTAGGACTTAAATAGGCAATGAAATAGGAGGAAAAAAATCCAAAGAACAGGCAAAAGTGCCAGTGACAGCCCCCTCCCTTTGCTGGCATTTTTAGGAGTCTCAAAAGAACATTGAGCTACATACCAATAGTGTCTATGCAGAGGACTTAGATCAGGCTCATAGAGGCTTCTTGATTGTTGATTCAGTCTCTATGAACCCCTTTGATCCCAGGTTGTTTGATTCTGTGGGTCATTTTCTTTTGGTTTCTTTGACCAATCTGGCTCGTATAATCCTTACTTCACCTTTTCCACAGGATTCCCTGAACTCTTCCAAAAGTTTGGTTGTCAGTTTCTATATCTGATCTCATCAGTTGCTGGATGAGACCTCTCTGATGATGACTATGCTAGACTCTGGTTTAACAGCACAGCAGAGTATCATTAGGAATCACTTCATTGCCTTCTTTATCTGATCATGTATTGTTCTACCTTAGGTCTCAGAGTTATCCATACTCTGGTTTCTGGCTCTTCGGGCATTGACAGACATAGGCTTCCTATCTGGCATGGTCTTATGTTGGATCAGTCATAGGTTGGCCACTCATACACATTCAGCACCATATTTATACCAGCACATCTTGCAGGAATGATGAATTATAGGCTGAAGGTTTTTGAGTGGTTGATATCTGAATCCCTCCACCAGAAAATTTGCCTGGTTACAAAAGATGAGTGGTTCAGGCTCCACATTCCTTATTACTAGAATTCTTCACTAGGGTCAACTTTATAGATTACTGAGAGCTTCAATGTCACTAGGCGTCTATCTTGCCCCTCTAATGCCCCTATATTCAGTTGTCTCTCCTATTTCTCTCCATCCAGCCCCAAACTTGATCCCTCAGGTTCCTGCCTCTACCTGTCCCCAGTACACCTGCAAAATCTATTCTATTTCACTTCTCATGGATATCCATGCATCCTCCTTTGAGTCTTTCTTGTAATTGAGCCTATCTTGGTCTGTGGATTAAAGCGTTGAAACTAATGTTCACTTAAAAGTGATTACATACCATGTTTAACTTTCTGGATCTTCATTCAGAATGATCTTTTATACTTCCATCCATTTGCCTGAAAATTTCATCATGATACATTTTTAAACAGCTGATAAATTCAGTTGTGTAAATGCACCACATATTCTTTATCCATTCTTTTGTTGAGAGATGTCTAGGTTGTTTCTGACTGTTAGGAATAAAGCTGCTGTGAACACAATTAAAGAAGTATCCATTACGTACATGCCCAGGAGTATTATAGCTGGATAAATTGACTCCCAATTTTCTGAGTATCAATCGTACTGACTTCCAAAGCCTATATACAAGTTTGCACTCTCATCAGCAATGGAGGAGTGTTCCTATTGATCCACATCTTCACCACTATGAGCTGTCCCTTGGTGGTTTGATCTTAGCTATTCTAACAGGTGTAAGATGAAATCTCAGAGCCATTTTGATTTGTATTTCCCTGATGGCTAAGGATATTTAACATTTAAGTGTTTCTCAGATATTTGAGATTACATTGTTGAGAATTCTCTGTTTAGATATTTCCCCTATTTTAACTAGATTATTTGGTTTGTTGATGTTTAGTTTTTGAGTTCTTTATATATTTTGGATATTAGCTTTTTGTCAAATGTAGAGTTGACAAAACTTTTTCCATTTGGTAGGGTGTTGTAGAAATTATTTAATCCTGACCGAGGGATGCTACTTTGCTTTTGACCATTTAGTTCACACACACACACACACACACACACACACACACACACACACACACTCACACACCAAAACAAAAACAAACAAACACCTTTTTATTTACAATAAGCCTTAATCAGCATTAGAGCTGGGCTACATTTCTACCCTCTATGCTATCAGAATCTATATTCCTATTGATAACCTCAAATTATTACTTATTATGTACTGTATTTCACCTGGGCTATTCTTAATTCCAATTGGCCAGGCCTCAAGGCCATGAACTCTTGACTCACCTTAACCACAGTGACTTCTTTTTTTTCCTTTGTTCTCTTTCCACCCCAAGCCCAGGAATCTTAAACTCCACCTATAACTTCTGTCCAGTTATTGGCTGTTGGCATCTTTATTTACCAATCATAAATAACTTGGGGGCAGGGTCACAGGTCTACATGCAGATTCCAGGTATTAGGGGCCTACACTTAACATTACAAGAGACAAGACCATACCTCTACAGTATGGTACAATTTTGTCCTACTGGTGATGTCCTTTGCCTTACACAAGTTCTCAGTTTCAAGAGATTCCATTTATTAATTGTCTATCTTAATGTCTGTACTATTGGTGCTCCTATAATACAAATGACAAATGGGCTGATACAGAAATAAGGGAAACAATATCCTTCACAATAACCATGAATGATAGAAAAAAAAACCTAAAAAACAAAAAACAGAAAACCTTGAGATAACTCTAAGCAAGAAAAAGACCTATATGACAATAGTTTCAAATCTTTGAAGAAAAAATGTCAAGAAGCAATCTACAGATTCAACACAATCCCCATCAAAATTCCAACACAATTAATTCTTCACAGATGTAGAAAGAGAAAGTCCCAGTTTCATATGGAAAGACAAAATATCCAGGATAGTGAAAACCATCCTTAATAATATAAGAACTTCTGGGGAAATCACCATCCTTGACCTCAAGCTGTATTAAAGAGCAATAGTGACAAAAACTATGTAGTATTGGTACAGTTACAGGCAGGTTGACCAATGAAATAGAATTGAAGACCCAGAAACAAACCCAAACACTTATGGATACTTGATATTTGACCAAGAATCCAAAAATATACACTGGACAAAAAGAAAGCATCTTCAATAAATAGTGCTGATCTAACTGGCAGTTTTTATGTAGAAAAATGAAAATAGATCCATATTTGTTACTCTGCACAAATCTTAAGTCTAAGTGAATCAAGGACTTTAAGATACAGCCAGACACACTGAGTCAAATAGAAGAAAAAGTGAGAGAGAGCCTTGAACTCAATAGCATGGGGAGAAATATTCCTAAACAGAGCTCCAATGGCTCAGGCACTAAGATCAAGAATTGATAAATGAGACCTCATGAAATTGAAAAGCTTCTGTAAGGCAAAAGACACAGTCAATAGGGTATCAGAAGATGGTGTTTATCTTTAAAATATTTAATGTTTTATCTTAAAAGATTGTCGCTCCTAAAAGACTTTTTATGTATTCTTTTTCTATAATTTTGTACACATAAATTTACCAGTAAAGTAGAAATTACCATCTTTAAGAAGATAGACAATGTGTAGCTCTGAACTGGGAAAACCAATCAG
>NC_034591.1:6427439-6469338 GCF_900095145.1 Mus pahari
CCCCAGAATAAAAAGGCTAAAAGTTTAACTTTTTCTTTTGTTCTGACAGTATTCTTAGATACAAAAATACCCAGATGATTATAATATAGATTGGGACAATGATAAAATAATTTTTGTAAGATGCAGGCATACATCCATACACATATATACAAATATATGTACATACATACGTGTACAACTTGTGTAATACTAAATGGCACAATGGATTATTAATATAAATCCATNCTTCCTTAGTATTTTCAAGTGATCTTACTGAAATTTTGATGCTCTTTCTTTCAAGAACTTTGTTCTTTATTTACATATGTCCTGCTTATAATTAATGGAAAATACGAAGGTATTTTTGTGACTGCCTGCTTTCCTGTAGAAGATGTGTAAGAAATGTGTTTAAAATGGAACCAATATTGACCACAGTACAACTGAATAGTTTCTAGTTACCTGCATATAAAATAGTTTATATATCTTGCTGCAGCTTGATAATATAATAAATTACAGTGGTCATTTAATAAATAATAAAATAAAGGTGCTATATTTAAATTTTTGTGGATTTTTATTGCATTTATCACCTTTCCCAGTTCACCTCCCATCCACCCCAGAAACTCCCTAAAACATCCTCCCTTCCCATGCTTCTTTGAGGGTGCTCACTCATTCACCAACCCATACACCTACTCCTGTCTCCCCGCGCCCTGCACTCCCCTACACTGGGGCATCTAGCCTTCACTGGACCAAGGGCCTCTCCTCCCATTGATGTCAAACCAGGCCATCCTATGCTACATATGTAGCTGGAGTAATGGGTCCCTCCATGTGTACTCCCAGGTTGGTAGTTTAGTCCCTGG
The DNA here is from genome assembly GCF_900095145.1 of Mus pahari. NCBI lineage: Eukaryota > Metazoa > Chordata > Mammalia > Rodentia > Muridae > Mus > Mus pahari. The sequence continues at coordinate 6,428,273 of NC_034591.1, forward strand.
GAGCCTTGGGGTATCTGGTTAGTTGATACTATTGTTCTTTCTTTGGGGCTGCAATGTCCTTCAGCTCCTTCAGTTCTTTCTCTAACTCCTCCATTGGGGACCCCATGATCAATCCTATGGTTGCCTGTGAGCATCTGCCTCTGCATTTGTCAGGGCCTGGAAAAGCCTCTAGGAGAGAGCTATATCAGGCTCTTGTCAGCATGCATTTCCTGGCATCCACTATAGTGTCTTCTTTTGGTAACTGTATACAGAATGGATTCCCAGGTGAGTCAGTCTCAGGATGGCCTTTCTTTCAGACTCTGCTCCATACTTTGTTTCTGCATTTGCTCCCATGAGAATTTTGTTCTCCCTTCTAAGAAGGACAAAAGCATCCACATTTTGATCTGCCTTCTTCTTGAGCTTCATGTGGTCTGTGAATTGTTTCTTGGGTACTCAGAGCTTTTGGGCTTATCAATGAGTGCATACCATGTGTGTTATTTTCTCATTGGGTTACTTCACTCAGGATAATAGTTTCTAGTTTCATCCATTGGCTTAAGAATTTCATGAAGTCATTGCTTTTAATAGACGAATAGTTATTCCTTTTTTAAATGTACAATTTTAAATTGAACATTAAGTTTTTTTTCTTTATTTGAAATAGAAACTTACGTTAAAACAGTATTTTCCCCCCTCAGGACATATCTTAGTGGTTTACTTTTCAATGAGTGAATTTGGGAAAATTTGAGCCCTATTAAGCACTGTTAATTATATTAATTATATTAATAGTGCAGAAGTAATGTCCCATGCAAGCATAGTCTTGGAGTCAAGTCACTCTTATTACCAAACATTGCAATAAAGTTTATTAGTATGTATATATTTCTAAATTTAGAACCCTCATCGACATCTTGCACTTATCGTCCTTATTTCATGCTGTGACTTAGGTAGTATAAACTGATAGCAAGGAAAATCATGTGACTAGTTGCCACACCCACTCCAGTGAAGACTAAGTGGCAGGCCCAAAAGCTTGGACACAGTCCCGAGGCAAAAAGCTTCATGGAAGCTTACTGTCCTGGAACCTTGGCATCCTGCAGAAAAAATGCTCCAAACCCATTTCTGCGTTAGTCGGTGAATGGATCTGTGTGCTTTCTTTCAGTATTGTTTTATTATAGGTGCCTCCAAGCAGTGATTTGTCAAATACCTAAGCAAAATTAAACTTTGCTTCCTAGCCTTCATCAGTGTCCTAGGCAGTCCTTGAGCTGACCCTGGACTTGGAACTGTACCTATTCAGCAACATTCAGAATTACCTCTAAAATTGTAAGAGATAGTGAAAGAAATCAGGTATTACTATCTACTACATAGAGTTACAAATCTCAGTGCAAGCTTAGCATAGTAAGTTTAGAATTCCATAGTTATGTATGGCAGACTACACTACTTAATAGAAGAAAGTCCCCCACACAATCACTTAGAATAACAGCTTATCGCGTAGAATAATCACTTAGAAAACAGAGTCACTCCCATATACAGGAGTTCACAATGGTTTAGGAAGCAGATGGGGCTATGGTCTAAGGAGGAACTAGGTTACTGCATTATTCATGAGAAGGTTAGCTAAAGTGGAACCCTCTAATTAGAACTGTGGCTTGGGCATGAAAGCCTATGCCCCTGGAGTGCAAAGACCTCAGACCTGGCTTCTAAGAATATAGCTGACCTTAGATAGAGCTGACTTTGTCTCAGTTGTTTTATTGCCTAGTTCCTGCCAGTCTTTATGCATTCATTCCTCTGTTTTGTATAAGAGTTATTAAATATCCGGTAACCTCAGTGTACCTTGGCTGATGTGTCACCTAACTTCCTTATTTTCTTCTGTATTAAAAATCTGATGCTCACTTTGAGAAATTACAATCAGATATAGCACTCTCTGCTGTCTGTGTCTCTCATCCCGCTGACTCCTTGCTTACCTGATTACTGACATCCTGGTTCCCCACGGGTTGAAGAACCAGCTGAGGCCAGTCTATGGCAGTTAGTCTCAAGCTTATTAGAACTGTCAACTTTTTGACAACTTTTAAGTTTATACTACCTTATTGCACTTATTTTTCTAATTTATTTTCCTCACAATAAGTAGTGTAATGAAGTAATCCCTAACTTTTGACTCAGTCAAAGATTTAGATGTCAATTAAACTACTTAACTGGGGTAGTAGAGAAGATGGAAATGTGGTTCAATAGTTAAGAGCACTAGCTCCTCTTTCATAAGCACTGGACTCAATTTCCAGCAGCTGCGTGGTGGTTCACAACCATATGTAACTCTAGTTCCAGAGTATAAACGACTACTTCCGCCCTTTTTGAATACTTCATATATGTGGTACATAAACTCTGTAGCTAAAAAATAAAATAAAATACTTAAATGACTTAAATTGTCTGGCTTGTCTCTCTGCATGAAATCTTACTTAAAAGCTCCTTACAACAGACTTTTAACTTAAAATAAGTAAATTAATTAAAGTTTAATAACTTGATACATTAAAGTAATTTTTAAAAATTAACACAAATTCTAAGTTAATGACCCAAGTAACCAAAAATTGAATTGAGATATTTGATAATGTATTTTTAGTCGACTATGAATTTTAAACTTTCTTACATTTTAACTAATTTATACTTGTAAAACTTTTGATAATGAATCTACATTTTGCCTTTACTTTTGTTTAATATAATAATAACTTTTAGAAAAATTGTTAAATTTTCTTAAATATACATACTTATAGAATTTTCTTTTATTAGCAATTGTCTCAGGGTTACTACCCTCTCCAGGGATAATGGTTCCTAAAGTCCAGTTAGTTCACAGCTTGCAGACTATTATTCTGTGTGCATCATTAACTGGCATAATTTGTTTACCCAATTTTGAAACAGTGAGACTACAAGGCATACTGGTGAGAGTAGAGCTATTCCTTTGAGCATCTTTCTATGTCTTCATTACACTTAAAGCCAGGTGAGTAAGTACAATTGGAAGCATAAGTTACCTTTCATCTGGAAGGATATGTACCAATTTGAGTGAAAAATTGGTTAATAAAAATTATTGTGCAAGTTGAGTCTAGTAAAGCCACATTCCCAAAATAAAAATGGCAAAGGTTATGATGATAACATTAACTGGGATTTGGTCTCACCAGGAGGACCAAATATACTTCCATCAACTAACTATGTTCTATGTGTTTGGGTACTATTCACAATTTTGTGGCCTTTGAGTCCGATTTTTTGAGTTCCTGGGATTATGGATAAGTTATGCACATGTGGTATTTCAAGCCAAATTTATTAATAGCCTAGTCTTTAAATCTTTGTTTTTACCTTTTTAAATGCCTCTGTAAAAAGACAATAAGAAAAAAATATAAGGTTTTTGACAAAGCCATTCATTTTTCACTGAATGTATACTCTTTGAACTTTTACAGTCATTCAAAGACCTGTGAAAATTGGTATATGCTCAAAAATATGAGATCTAAAAGCCATCATTCATATATATACATTTAGTGTATATATATATATATATATATATATATATATATATATATATATATATCTCACATATAGTATATACATATATATGTATATATATATACATATATATATACATATATATGTATATAATAACACACATAAAATTAAGTATATGCATAGCTTTAAATTTTTCAGTCATACTTCAGGGGTTTTTGGTTTTGCTTGTTTTTTTTTTTTTTTGCATTTTTGTGTTGATAGAGAATTCATTTTTGTTATTTTAGCTTGCAAATTCCCAGGTGTCTGACAGCAACAATCAACCACAGAGAAAAATCCTACTGTTAATATGAATATTACCATCGATTATGCCAGAGATAAAAGAAAAGTAAAAGAACAAAGAAGTTTCTTAAAAATATCAAAGACAGGAAGTAGTTGGCTTTTTAAATATTTTCTTTTTATAAAAATTATTATTTATTTTTCTCTCATACTCGTGTAGCTCCCCTACCTCCTCTCTGCTTCAGGCCTACTCCTTCTCTGTCTCTCTTCAGAAAAGAGATGGTCATGCATGAACATCAGCTGAGCACAGTATATCTACTTATACTAAGACTAATCAGTGTACACAGAATGTTATTGACATGTAGAGCTGGGACAGCATACTGTCTTTTGCAGCATTCTGTTAAATTGTATTTTACCAGAATCTATTTCAAGTAAGCAAATAAGGTAAAATCTGTAAATTTATATATAACAAATTTTGAAATACTTTACATTCAAAACTGCTTTCTTCACCCTTCACTTTGAAAAAATGGCTTCTGGAAGGAAGCGACTGGAGGCAGTAAATGGCTTATGAACTAAACATGACTTAAATTTGAACTGAACTTCTGATTTCCTGGATTCTGATTCTTTTTAATCGCCCAAGGAAATTCAATTAACCCAACCCTCAGAATCTAATTATGCTCATTGTTTCAAATTGACACTTACTTTTATCCTTTCATTCATTAAACATTTGCTAAGTTCTGTAATTGAATGTCTTTAAAATCCGAAAAAAAGGAAAAAAAAAAAAAAAAGAAAAAAACCCAAAAAACAGAAAACCACTTTTCAGAAAAAAACTTTCTGGATATGCTTTCACTTAACTTCCAAGTGTGCACATCTTAATAGTTCTTTCATATGTGTGTTGTCTTGTGTCTTCTTTCTGTATCTCTATAGTCTGTTGCCATTCATGGAAGCAAATTTCACCTAGAACTGAGATATCCCATCTTCCATAGGAAGATACTGTTTGTAAAAAACAAAACAAAACAAACAAATAAACGAAAAGACCACAAAGCTGATTTATATAAGGAAAAGACCACAGTACTCGTCATTGACAGTGGAGTATAATAGGAGAGGTGCTGTGTGTGTGACCAGATTTCTTGGCATCTGAGCGATTCTACAATAGCTACTCTTCCATCTGTCGCCACGGGCTTCCAGGAGGTCTTCAACTGTGCTGTTGGTTGCCTAGTCTCCCCTGAATGTAGTGGATCTCCAGGGATGTCACCGGCTGTGGTATCAGATGCCCTGAGTGCATCAGATCTGGAATTCCTCAGGACGTGGTATCAAATGCTCTAAGTGCAGTGGACCTTCTGGGATGTCTCAGCATATGGTGTCTTCTGGGGAACAGATTAGCTAACAGTCTGTCCCAGCACAAAGCACTGGGCAGAATGGGAGTGGCATTCGGCAGGTGGTGGTTTAGGGGGGCGATGGGTCGCGAGTCCACTGGACTCCCAGGGTCAGCTGTGGAACTTCAAGCGGGATCTTACCAAATGCTCTGAGTGCAGCTGATCTTCTGGGATTTCTCAGGGTATGGTGTCTTCTGGGGAGCTCATCTTTATTTCAAAACAGGAAGAATCACTTAAATATCAGTTTGCCTGATAGTGCTGTCATACCTGAGTTTTCTGAATCAACACTTGATCTATGTGAAAGGAATGAGAAGTTTCTTATAACATTTAATGCATTTTGTAGTCTCATCATGGTGAAGTTTTAATAAATTACATTTCTTGTTTTAATAAAACCTTATTTAATAAAAAATATATTATACATAATTAGTTTTTAATAATACATGTTTTAAGAACTTCCAATTATGATAAACTTATTTCTCCCCTTTAAAAACCATGGATTCACACTAATTATAAACTAGGGAAGGTATTAAAAGGATATTGCTCTACATTAAAAAATAAATATCAAGTTGGAAAATGTCTTTGTGGCTCTAGGGTAGAACAGAATACATAAAATGAAATATGTTTCCAAACAACTCACATGAAATTTAAGTATCTTGCAACTGACTTTTTAAAAACTGTCTCAAATAGAATTACAGCAAAAACTGACTCCTTTTAACATCAATGACCTCTAGATACTTAAGTATCTTGTAGCTGACATTCAAAACATCAAATGAGAGACTAATATTTAACAACTTAATATATATTCAAATTGACATGAAAATAGGAGAGAAATATGTGAAAGGGCACATTTAACAGTCTGAGAAATGTTGGTGGATTATTTGGAAAACTTCAGTTGTCATTATAAAAGACTAATGGGGTCACCTAGGTGGGTCCAGGTTATGTTCTTGATTTTTAAATGACTTTCCAATGGAGCGCAAGGGACTTACAGAGGATAACTATTTCAACATTTTGAATTTTCTGAGCCACTGAGCTGATCTTTAAATAACTTTCAAATAATAGTGGGAGTTTCTTTAATTTTAGCATAAGTATTTATATGCATCTTTTTATTACTATATCTCCTTTTCTGTTTTCTCTCCAACTAAATAAGGGCACTTTGTCATTTTTATTGGTTATGTGTTTTGTGAGCTCCAGTGATATATATTAGAGGAAATATTTCTGGGTATCATTAAAGTGAAACAATATGTTTTATGTCTTTAAAAATATCAATGTGCCTATTGTGTGTTATAAAATACATAATAGCATTAATCTTCTATTTCCAGTGCTTTTGTTTTATAAAAACCATCATAAAACTTGGAAAATTAAATCATGTAAATAATTATAAAATAATTTAATTTAATAAATATTTGTAGACTTTCTTCTAATAATATCAAAGTATATTTGTAGGCATTAATGAAGCTTTATCACTGAAATATGGCCTAGGCCACAACCCAGACTTAAATATGAAGTATTGGAAAAAACCATACAATGTATATTCAAGACCACATTTGTGTTCCATAGTTGAGAAATCCATTAACATTAGCTTTTTGGTTCTTCCTATCCAGATCTATGGATTCAGTACAATTCTACCATGTATTTCATTAAGCCAGATAACCAAATTTGCCAGCATGCTATAGACAAAAGGCAATAAACTTGGAGATAGAGTATTATCTAATTTGAAGATTTATTGTTAGGACATGGGAGGTAAGTGGGGAATATTAGCAAAAGAACAGAAAGAACTTACAAAAAAGTATACAAGGGACAGGCACATTAAAAATGAATGAAATGAAGGACAATAAGTAGACTCATACAAAGATAAACAAATGATATTGAGCAAAGGAGTCCAGGCTTATCATGAATTTTAAACAAAGTATAAGAACAAGTCTCACAGACCTTGTTAAGAAAATGATAACTCATATTGGGAGAAAATATTTAAATACAATTTTCTGATAAAGGGCCTGGGTCTAAAACACACCAATATTTCTTGAGTCTCAATATTAGAAAAGCAATTTGATGAAACAATGGACAGCACACTGTAGTGGATAACTCATCTAAAGTAAATGTATATCACAAATAAACACATGGAAAACCACACAAGCCACTAAACACCAGGAAATACAAATATCCAGAAATCATAATAGAAAAAACAGAATGTGGAATTATTAAAATTCTCAAACTTCAAAGTCAGCTGCTCTGTAGTTTTGATTGGAGACACCACAGAGAATTAATTATTATCATTTCCGATTCAATTATTAGCATCTTTCAAAATGAAATTATCTTTTATTTCTATTCAGTTTCATAACACTTTTGATCTGAGATCACTTGGACAAAGATGAAAGAATTTGTTCTTTTACTTCGAAAGCTCATAGAAATCCCTTTTGACAATTGCTAGGTTTTCTACTGCTTTATCAAGAAAAAAAAAAAAATATATGTTTTCCCAGCATTGAGAATCCAAATTTCAAGTCAGAAATGAACTTTGTTGTAAGTTACATTAAACCCCATAGAGAGCTCTTTCTTACCTTCTCAAGAATGGACCAGACATTCTGTGTCTATGTTGTAACTCTTAGTTTGGGGTTCTGTGGGACTCATGAGGGTGGGGACATGTGTCTGTTTCCCTTCTGTCTACTCTAAGGATTCCTTTTCTCTGACCGGGTTGCCTTGTCTAGCCTTTATCTGAAGCCTTTTGCCTTTTCTTATTATATCTTGTTTTGTCTGGTGAGGTCCTTGTCTCTTGGATGCCTTCTCCTTTTTGAAGGAAAATGGAAAGGGGGTATATCTAAGGAAGATAGGAGATGAGGGAGGCTGGGAGGAGTGGAGGACAAGGTAAATGTGGCCAGGTTGTATTATATGAGAGAAGAATATATTTTCATTAAAAAGAATATCTCCATTATTTAATTATGCTAGATACGACTTCAAGTTTCAGTGGATAAGTTCCTGGCAGTTTTACTAAAGATTGTCTTGATGTCAAAATACATGGATTGAATGAAAAGATGCAGATTGTTTTTGTGCTATTTCATTTGGTGAGAGAGTAAATAGAAATAGTATGTTGGCTTTTAAAAATGTTGTTCTTTTTTAATTCACATTTAGAAAAGGAGCTTTCAACATAGACAAAAATATAAAAAGGCATTTCTTTCAGATTTATCTATTAAAAGGTTCCATAGATATTTAAGATTTCCTGAGGATTTGGAAAGAATATGACATTTAAATATCAATTTAGCAATCACTCTGGCAATAGATTGGTAAGATATTAATAATTATACTAATGACAAATACATCCAAAACAATAATTTTAATGATCTAATGTTAATCTGAGTTATGTAGATACTTTTATATTAATGAGAGAGTATAATCTGTTTTCCACTTATAATTGAATATAATACAACATATATAACAGGTAACAATGCATGTATGAAATAAGAGAAACAATGCTGGGCATTACATTAAAATACCCATTAAATTGCCTTAAACAATATATATTTTAAACAAATTTATTTCTATTTTCAAGAACATTCTCAGAAAATTAAATATTGTTCCTGTGGTTTCTTAGAGTCTACAGGACATCTGTCCTGGTCCTTCTGCTTTTTAGAGTCTCCACTGAGAGGATATATGTTGTTATGGTTGTTGGCTTGTTGTTTTGTGCGGACTCCTACAGTGTGAAGAGGGGTGTCTTTGACTCTTTTGTCTGTTCCTGAGATTACTTACCTCCTACTGGGTGACTGTAGAAATGAGCTAATTTGTGTGTCTTTCATCTGAGGATCTGAGATAGCTCCTGGGTGGGTGTGTACCTGCACCAGGAACTCAATGTGTAATAGCCAAAAAGCCCCCTACAAATGGCGCCTATTGTGGAAGGTGAGAATCCACCATTAATTTAATTCTCAGATGGATTACACATAGACAGTGCTATAGCTGAATAGAGGGAAGAACTGATTTCTCAGTGGAGAGGAAGAGAGGAGCCCTGTCTGCTGAGTGTGAAGCTGGAACAAGGGAACACAGCTGCTGGCAGGAATTTACCCCAGGATGCCTGCTAGGAAGAGAAAGTGAGAAGCAAATAGTAAAGCTGTTTGACTCCAGTCACCAGATAAATAAAGCATAGAGATTTATAAATCTGATTCAATGTTTTTGAATGATAGAAGGGAATATACAGATTTTGTCTGAGGCACATGGGGATTTTTTTCCTATGATTCCAAACTGATGCAAAGAGCTTAAGATGAGAAGCAGAGAGCCATATGGTAGATGCAGCAAATATTAAGCTCCAGAGAAGAGATAAGTCAGGGAGAATGAGTGAACAAATGCTCTAAAGATATGTAAATCTTGCCAGGACAATTTCTCAGGAACGTTGAAGGTGGTTGACATGGGATTTCTAGGATTGTCAACCTACTATGATAAAAACTTGAGCCTATAAATTGGCTTATAAAGAAGGGAATTTAATTAAAGTTAAATCAGAGATCTATAAACACTGAGGCTTTCAATCTTAAAACAAAACAAAACAAAACAAAATGTAGGTTGAAAGCAGGAGATAGGGAACCTAACTTTGGTCAGACAGTTGAAACTTAGGCCTTGAGAAATAAAAGAGAGAGAAAGGGACATACATATGTACCCACAGAATTATTAATCTTCATAGTTGGGAAGATTCAAGTTTACACAGATATATAAATAATTTAGGCCTTGAACTTATGTAAGTCATGCGAGGAGAAGGAGAAACACTGTCTCAACAGATAATATTTGTTTAGATTATCTAAATTGCTTTGAATTGTGTAGATTACAAAAATGAGTGTGGTTGAGTTTGGTGGTTGTGGTAAAGTCTCTAGCTCTAACCTTAATGAATTCTGGTTATTGGACCAAAGGACATGCTATTTTGGGAAATAGTCTCTGTATTTGTGTTGACAGAAAAGGAAAGAAGGATATGGACACTTTCCAGAATGGTATGGATCAGATATGACAGGGGAAGACCACATGAAGATCTCAAAAAATTAAAAAAAAAAAATTCAAACAGGATAGGTAACTTGATCTGCTAATCTCTCAACATGGGATCAGATCAGTAACTGGCTTAGACAAAAAAATAAATCTAAGATTCTTTGTGCCCTCCTTCATATGGTATGAATGAAGACTTTTTATATTTGATTATTGATAAAATAAACTTATAGAAAAGGCAGTTATCTTTCACTTGCTCAAACAAAGAGCAGTATTTCATCTTTAACTGGTCTGTGCACCCAGCATAATCAATACAAAAACCTTAATGGTACTGAAATTTTGGTTATGAGTTTCATATATTACAGAACAGACAGCTTTGGCAAAGTACATTCTCAGAGATACTGAAATGGCCTGATTGTCTCCTGCTTTGTGATGCTTCCTAAAACAGCTTCAAGTATTGATGCAGATTGGAGATCATCACTATTAATCCACACTTTCAGACAGATTCAGTCAGAACTGAATGGTATGTCCAATTTGCATAGTGAGGAAAACTAATTTTATCAATAATGTTTCACTACTTGCTGTTTCCTGTGGTACACAACTGTGATGGCTAATTGTGGCTGTCAACTGGCTACATATTAGATTCACTGAAGCCAAGAAACTATCACAGCTCTGAGGGATCTTTCTTTCTTTCTTTCTTGCTTGCTTGCTTGCTTGCTTGCTTGCTTGCTTGCTTTCTTTCTTTCTTGCTTGCTTTGTTTGTTTGTTTGTTTGTTTGTTTATCGAGACACGGTTTCTCTGTATAGTCCTGGCTGTCCTGGAACTTACTCTGTAGACCAGGCTGCCTCAAACTCAGAAATCCATCTGCTTCTGCCTCCAAAGTTCTGGGATTAAAGCTGTGTACCACCACTGGCTTTTATTTTTTTCTTGAAAAAAGATTCATAAATATATTTTGGTCAGGTTTTCTCTCTCCCCAATTTCTCCAAGAACCCTCCACCTTTCCCCAATATTTTGCTCAAACTATCTATCATCTATCTATCTATTTATCATCTCTTTCTTTTTCAAAAACAAACAAAAACAAAAACAAAGTGACCACAGAAGCAAAAGCAAACCCATAAAATCAAAATTAAAGAAATCAAAAGTAAACAAGTAAAGGACAAATAAGACAACAGATACCCAAACACAGAAGTATGAGACATATAAATCTCCATAAATATCCTCATTTTGTTTTCTGTTGGACAAATTCTCCTGGGCATGGGGCTTGAGTCAAAATGTGACTGTTATGAAAACTGATTTTCTATTTGTAAGTTATCTGTTGCCGATATCTCCTTTATTGGAGCTTGAGAACTGTGTCCACTTCCCATCTCAGTGTTGAAATCTCAAATTCTATCACATGCCTTTCTATCAAATTTATATCAAATTCTATCACACACTTCTTTCCATCTCCTCTTATCATAGACCTCTGACTCTTGATTGAAAAACATTCCTATCCACTGAAATAAGAAGCTTCTCTGTTGATATCTGAGTAAGGCACTGATCTGTGGATATAGCAGTATGTCATTAGGAGTCATTTCGTTGCCCTTTTCTTTAGGAGAATGATAATATTTAGATCCCCTACTTCCCCTGCCCATAACTGATCTCAACTCAGCTTCTTGACCAGTTTGGAGTCCATCTTATGAAGTAAGTCATAAATCCAATTAAATAATTTACAGGTTACTCTCATAGCACTTGTGCCAATATTGTACCTACTTCTCTCATGGCAGGCCCTTATTATAGGCTGTAGGAGTTGTAGCTGGGATAGATTTGTGGTGACCTTTCTCCCTTATTAGTGTCCAGAGTGCCTTCTAGTACTAGGAATGCTAGCTTCTAGTTAAACAATAGCTCAACCTCTATGTGTTAATTTTCTTGATTTTCTCATTTGAGATAGGCGAATCCCACAGAAGAAGAAAGCTTTTTGGTTTTTGCCTGGTTGACATCTCTGTTACTGGAAAGTTCATATGTCCTGTTGTTGATGCCTTCCTTCTCTGCATTCAAAGTTACTGCTTTTTCATGATCCACATATACTACAACTAATACATGTAGCCTTGTGATTGGAGCAACTATAGGATTCTTGGTCATTTCTTGAGGAGGTAGCCATTGTTTGACTACTTGGAGTCTATCATAAACTGGAATAAATTCCCTTTTAGCATTGATTTTCCTGTACTTGATTCCTGTTCCTCTAGGGAACCTTGAAAAATACAACAGCTATAACCCTAGTATCTCACACTGAAAGGTAAAAGTTCAAATTTGAAATAGGCTACATAGTAAGAACTTCTCTCCTTTAACCAAGTAACTAAAAAAAATACAAGAACAAGGTAAAGTTGTCAAATTCAGAGCATAGAATTAAATAACCACGAGTTATGAGAGTATGAAGAACAAAAATAATTTAAAACACAAAATTTTAAAGATTTCAAGTAGTCAAATATGAGAGTCCTTGTGATCAGAGAAGGGAAAACATAAAAAAAAAAAAAAAAAAGAATTGTTAAAAGATTCTGTGAAGTGCTATCAAAAACTGCACATTTGTTTTATCTAAAAACTTGAGCAATCCTCAGAAGATTACTTCAATAGAATCTTTACAAAGAGAGCTTCATAGATAGAACATAAACAGGTGAAATATATGTTCAATATAATTACCAAGGAAGGAAATGCAAGTTAAAATTCAGAAGGCAATGCCACTATGCTTCCACTATTATAGCTAATTAGCCAAGTTTTAAACATCTAAAGATACCAAGTGTTGACAAGAATGTTGCACTAATTGGAATTATCATACATCTGTGGTAGAAATGCAGAGTCATCTACTCCGTAAATGGTGTATTTGCAACATGTATTTTAAAAGCCATTTCCAATGTAAACATCTAACTCAGATGTTCATTCTGAGAAGAAATGAGATTATCAATCTACACAAGTTTGTATTCTGACACAAGGTTTTCCATATTCATTGAAAACTTGAAACAACCTAGCCAGCTCCTGCTGTCACCTGAGTTTTTGATCTTAGCCATTCTGACTGGTGTGAGGTGAAATCTCAGGGTTGTTTGGATTGAATTTCCCTGATGACTACCGATGTTGAACATTTCTTTAGGTGCTTCTCAGACATTTGAGTTACTTCAGTTGAGAATTCTTATTTTAGTTATGAACCCCATTTTTAATAGGGTTATTTAGTTGTCTGTAGTCTGACTCCTTGAGCTCTTTTATATATTGCCCATTAGCCCACTATGGGATGTAGGGTTGGAAAAGATCTTTTCCCAATCTGTAGGTTGCAGTTTTGTCCTATTGACAGTGTCCTTTGCTTTACAGAAACTTTTCAATTTTATGAGATCCCTTTTGTCAATTGGCCTGTATGAACTCGTCTTCTTCAGCATCAGTGAGAGATCCTGCCAAAGGTAGCAAAACCACAAACCACCAAAGGAAGATATCTAATGTCTTCCCATATACCTATATGAAATTTGACAAGAATGTCTACCTGCATATACATATGCATGGAACACAGACATATACTCAATACACCAACATAAAGAAATGGGCCTCACCATACATATGCACACATATAAACTTGTAATTTTCTTTCAAATAGCATTGCCTTCAGAGACTTAATACTTAAAATCATAAAATATTAAATGAGCCATTTATATCAAGCAATACATTTCTCCAAAGCAGCAGTTTTCTGATGGTTGTGGGGTTGGGTTTGTGCTAATTGACAGATTTGTCCATTAAGAAATAAGGAACAAAAATAGATTTAGAAAACACACTGCCTACAATAGTAACAAATTAACAGATTCTTGAAACCGAGTTTGCAGAGGGCAGGAAAACAGCAGCTAATATTGGCAGCTTTTATAATGAAATGCATCAAAGGAGACCAACTGACTACATCTTGGAGCTGTTGGTAACCTCATCTGTCATCCCCTTGCAGGGAGGAACATTTTCTTTGTCTCTGAGATTAGTGAATATTTCTGTGGAAAGAAGGAATGATTCTGCTGTCATGACTGAGATCAGAACATTTTTGCATGATATACTAGAGTATTAAAATATCTGAAAATTTGATTGTTAATGCCTGGATATTAAAAAATGTAACATAGAGAAACTAAAAAAAAAATACAATAACAAAACTTTGAGAGTTTATAGGAAAATTGCTTTCCACATATTTCTAATTTTGCCATTGGTTTTCTATCTTTCTGTAATCATATTACAGATATTAAACTTCATGTTTATATTCCTTGTGATGCTCTTTGTTTGAATATTATACATGATTTTAATGATTCAGTTTATTAGAATTTGAGATGACTACTAATATGCACTGTATTTGTATTTTCTTGTCTTAAGCAGGTCTGGCACTAAATGTGATGGTAGCCAGCAGCAACAACTACATCTGTAGAGCTGTGATAAAACAGATCTGCTTTATAAATTCATAAATGTAGGTAGGAACCATTTCCTCTGGTGAGCCACTATTCCAAACTTCTTGTTGATTAAACAGAACCTTTTCAGGAATATTTGCTGTTTATCTGTTTGTTAAATTACTCATGAAGAAAATAGCTTTGTCTTTGAATAAAAACGCAAACAAAAACATTGAAATGCACATATGCTTCTCTTAAGTGTCAGTTAGCTGTCCTTTCCCAGCCCCACCTCTGTGTTTGCTACCTCACTCTTGCATCTGTGAGCTAAGGAGCTTGAAACAGAATAGGTGATATATACAAACATTGTTTCAACTGTAATTTGATAAACATACACTTTGCTTCTGCATATTTAATGAGAAAAAAATAACATGACAATGATAAATTACAGACTAGTAAGCTAACCAATTGAAACACAGTAGAAGACTGTTTCTTAATTTTGTTATTAAACTTTCTTTCTAGTTGTTTTAAAAACAATTTGATGGTTAAAAGTGATTAATCCTTTTAAATATGAAAATTTCTAGAATTCTGTGATTTTTTTCAGTTGTAAATAGTTAACCCTGTCTGTCTTTAAATTTTCATGTCTTTTTCTTCTACAATTCTTTATGTTTGCATTTGTATTTCTTACATAGAGAAAGGCAATGAAATATATTTTGAGCTAACATCTTACATCAACCATAGCTTTTAAAATTGTATTCTGAATCAAAACTGTAATTTCCTGAGTTTCATGCTTGAAAATTACTCAGTGTGCAAAAATTAATTATTTGAATTATTTTATTTAGATTATTTCTATAATGAGATCAATTAATGTTTCACTTCCCTAATATATTTGTATTTTCATTTTAGTAATATTAATGGAGTTGGTTACTTTTAATGATGTTAAGAGAATTAATTAAACAGTTATGATATATGACAGAGAATATAACTTCTATTATGAAAATGACATAGGCAAAATATGAAGAGTTTTACAGGGTGGAAATGCTGATTAACACACCTTTTAAAGTTGATTTAAGTCACACAGAGCATGACATGACAGTCCCTCACTCAAGAAGAAATCAGTATTATGCTTTAAAAATACATTGAAGCAACTACGTAAAGTTATCTTGGGGCATTCATTGTTCCCAGAGGATTTATATAAGTAGAGGACCTGAAAACACTCCAGCTTCTTAGCATTCTGCAGTGTGCATCATTTTTTGTGAATATGACAGTTGTTAGGATACCCTACAAATGGACTAGACAGCGAAAAAAACCATTTGGCCAATAGCAACTATCTTGTGAAACTAAGTTTCTTGTTACTCAAGAAAGACAGGAAGTCAAAAGATCATGCTCGCAACAGAACATCACAAAGTTTGAGAAAAGAGAACTGAAACATAATATTGATCATCTTTAGCAATTTGTATATATTTATACACTTGCTATAGTCTGTTTTACAGAATTACCTATTTCACTGCTAACGTGCAGAAATTAAATATTTCATTTAATATTACATGTTGATCCATATGGTTATTTAATCGATTCAAAACCGCAGTTACTATATGTATGATGTTTCTAAACACATCAATTACAAAATCATTAACATACTTCTTTTTAAAATGTTTAATTGAAATAGAGTTACAGTATTTTCCCTCTCGCTTTCCTCATTCCTCTGAAACAACCTACCAGTCATCCTTACTCAAGCTGATAGCCTTTTTAAATTACATTTGTTATATAAGATATAACAAATATATACATATAACAAATTATTATATGTTACATATATAAATGACAAATGTATATTACATGCTCTATTATATATTAATAATATGTATTACATATTAATAATATTGCATATTAATATATTACATATGATATATTTAATAGCTAATAGATATATTTATTTTTTGTCCCAGAACATTCTTTCTGCTAACTTTTTTGATCTTCTCCATCCTGTAAATAGTATCTGCATTTATTATTTTGCAAATAGAGAAGGTAAAGTTCATCAAAGTCAATTAATTTAATAAAAAATCTTTTACTTGTTGCTGCAGGCTTAGAGATAACGAAGTATTTTGCACATCTATAAATATATATAATGTGAAAGGCAGAGAAATAGAAACTGGCTTAGAGAGCATGGAACCAGTGTCTCTCATTTGATGTTTGTTGTAAGGCTTGAGCTGACTAGAAACAGTGACTGGAAGTATTCTTACTGTATCTTAACTTTGTTTCTTTGTCTAATTCTTTTCTTTTACTTTCTGTAACGTAAGTACTAATGTATTAATAGTACATTAAATTTTTAATAGCCAATATATTTATGAATCATAGGCAAGTACTTACTGCACTGCCAACTGTGTTCAATGCTTCTTATCTATTATATCAAAATCTTAAACTTTTATTATCTAGAGAATGTATATCAAAATAATAAATTACTTAGTGATTAAGTATAACTTATACTCAGCCTGGAAAATAAAAACAGGGTTAACTAACAAAGTGAGAGAGCAAAACAGGAGTATTTTCATAAAAATCTAAGGTAGATGACAATTGCACACAATGACGAAATATCTAACTTGAAGATGAAAAGAAATATTGTTTCCTTTTTCTACTTTTGAAATTCACACACGTGGTGTCTAGGTGTTTTAAATTACTTTTTTATTCTTTTAATTGTAATACAATTACATCATTCATCCTATCCCCTTTCTTTCTTTAAACCCTGCTATATACACATTCTTCTCTTTTAAATTGAAGGCATCCATTTTGTATTACGTTACATACATATTTGTGCACACATATATATTTCTAAATACATAAATAGAACCAATTCCATTTGTATACTGCTTCTTGTAAGTATGCTTTCATGACTGACCCTATTTCCTTTTGAGGCAATGATTTTCATCCTTCTTAATGGTATGACCCTGTAGTAACAGTCCTCAAGTTGTGGTGACACCAATCATAAAATTATTTCATTGCTACTTTATAACTGTAATTTTACTATTGTTGTGAATTGAAATGTAAATAATTTTGGATCTAGATTTGCCAAAGGGGTTGAGACACACAGGTTGAGTATTCTTTTAAGGTGCAATTGCTGCTTGCTGGAATACAGGATAAATGGAGTGTACAATGTGCACTGTGTGCAATATGTAGTGTTTTCTTTATGTTTTTAGCTTTGAAGAAGGAAAGAGATTTTTCTTCAGTAGAAGGGTTACCTACAAGAGCAGTTGGTTTGAAATTTGAGCAAATACTAGTCAAAGAAAAAAGAAACATCTGTTCACTATAAAATGCTGTAATACAATAGTTTATCTTCACTGTGGATGATTTTCAACTATAGCAGGAAGTTCTGTGTAATGCTTTAAATATATAACAAATAAAAACATATGCACATGTATGTTTATACATTTATATATAAAGAAATGCAAGCCAGGCGTGGTGGCGCACGCCTTTAATCCCAGCACTTGGGAAGCAGAGGCAGGGGAATTTCTGAGTTTGAGGCCAGCCTGGTCTACCGAGTGAGTTCCAGATAGCCAGGGATATGCAGAGAATTCCTGTCTCGGAAAAAAAAAAAAAAAAAGAAAAGAAAAGAAAAGAAAGAAAGAAAGAAAGAAATGCGAATATTATCAATTAATGACACATTGAAAAATTCTATTCACATATTCATGTAACTGAAAATATTACGGTGCCACACATAAATTTGGATGGAAATGGTGAGTGAAGTCAAATATTTATTTAAAAATTGAATTTATTGTTATTTATTAAGATGTATACATAAAATCTCAAATCATTGGTATATGTCTCTCAATGTATATATGAATTCTTACAGTGGAGACACTTTTTTCTTATTTATTTATTTATTTATTTATTTAACATCCTGACCACAGTTTTCCCCACCCTCTCTTCTCCTGGTCCCTCCCCTATTGCTTCTCCCTATACACACCTATTCCTCCTCCATTTTTCTTCAGAAAAGGACAGGCCTCCCTGTATAACAACCAGCCATGGCATATCAAGTTGCAGTAAGACTAGACAACTCCTTCACTATTAAGGCTAAAAACATCAACCCAGTGGGAGGTAAGGGTCCAAAATGCACTGTCCAATATGAGGTAATGTACTATCCAATCACAGGCTTCCATTATGTGGGTAGCTGTTCCCATTCAGTAATGCCAAGGGTGTTCCCTGAAACTGTCTCTGGAGCAGTTCTTCTTTGTGTCCTTTACTGAACCACTGGCATTGCAAGGTCAACGAGGCAAAATGAACAGAGGTCATCAAATGGACATTCGTGAAGAAAGAAAAGCCAACTATATAGCTCAGCTCATTGACAATATAAAGGAATCTGAGCTCAATTTAAACTTTGGATGTTAGTGAGTCATTGGTGTAAGAGAAAAAAAATAAAAAGCTCAAATTTGACTGTTAGTAAGATAACTGTGAAGGGAGTATATGCTTTATAAAAATGCAACATAATTACAGGTCCTGAGAACAATTTCATTAGTGTGTCAGAGACACTATGAAGGCTGCCTAACCTACCAAATTCTAAGAGAACCTTGTAGACATTTATTCATGACAGGTTTCTTATGAACATATTCAGATTTTTCATTGACAGGCCCACACATAAGAAGTTAGGCAGAAGACCTCTACTAAAATATCATGAATTTGAGATGAACTTCAGAATTTGGCACATAAATACATTTTAGGGAAATAAATAAAAATGGAGATAATAATATAATTAAAAGTTTATGAAAAGCAAAGAATCTTGGGGTGCTGTAGTGATGGCTCTGGTGTTATGAGCACTAGCTGTTCTTCTAGAGGTATTGAGTTCAATTCCAAGCCACTGCATGGTAGCTTACAACCCTCTACAATGAGCTCCAATACCCCCTTTTGTCATGTAGATGAACATGCAGATAATGTACTCATGTACACAAAATTAATACGAAAATATTTTTAAAAAGAAAAGATACTTAAATTGTAGGAAGATTGTTGGCATAAGGCAGGAGTTGGGGAGAGATAAGCATATAAAAATATTTTGCATGTAAAAAAATAAGTAAACAAATTAAATCTACTTAAAGGAGATAAAGAGGTGGCTCAGGTGTTAAGAGCACTTTGTATTCTTATTTGACTCAAGTTCAGTCCCAGCACCCACAAATCAGCTCACAACTGTGTGTAACACCAGTTTGGGGGCAACTGCTGCTCTCTTCTGGTCTCCACTGGTACCAGACAAGTATGTGGGTGCATATGTATACACACAGATAAAGATTCATACACATGCAGAGAATAATTTCTAAGCGACTTAATAGAGGTACATATAAAATATGGTTAGAGTAAATAACTCTAGGACATACAGCAAATAGAGCATAAAAGAATCTTTGCAACTGTTAACATTAATACAGATAAAATAGTGAGGCACTTAATATAAAGATGGAGTTGAAGGAGAGATTAATTTAACATGCAAAATACGCTTCTTTTCTCTTTCTATTCTATTTTTAAAATGAACCATGGTAAAATAAAAAGTAGTGTGGCTGGAGGTCATAGAATTTTCTTGACCAAGGAGCATTCAGGAAGTTTATGTTACTAAAGTATTTCTCTCCACGATCAGGAGAGGGGGGTCAGAAGTGCAGATATGTTTTCAGAACTAAATATAGCAAATGCCCCACGATTTAGTTAACTGT
Organism: Mus pahari; assembly: GCF_900095145.1. Taxonomy (NCBI): domain Eukaryota; kingdom Metazoa; phylum Chordata; class Mammalia; order Rodentia; family Muridae; genus Mus; species Mus pahari. The sequence continues at coordinate 6,448,367 of NC_034591.1, forward strand.
GAAGATCAACATTTGAAATTCAGAAGCAGCAATAATAATGAGTATTTTTACAGAAGGAAAAATTCATTTTCTCTTCTAAGCAGAGTCATTTAATTCATTTCATACGGTGATACTCTTAGTTAACACATCGTTTAGCATTTCTAGAACTTTCTCAGGTCTTAACAAGTATCTGCTTACTTAATCTTAGCTAACAATAGCCATAGAACTGTTGATAATTTTGCCATTTGTTCTAATTCCATCATCGTTCTTTAAGTCCCTGTAGTCAAGAGAAGATGCTGAAGACTGAGATGCCTTCAAGTGCTCCCCTTCATACTTAAGCTGCTAATGGTATGCAAATGCAATACCCTCATTCATATTTAGGGCTTCATCAATAGTAAAAATGGAACTTTTCAGGACTGAAAGGACATTAGCTTAATAGGAAAGAAGGGTCCACATAACTGGGGAAATCATATTTTAAATGACATTATTAGTGCTTCCTGTCCATAGTGAATTTTATCCTATTAAAACTAAAAGTAATAAAAATCACTAGTCATTTCAATAAATTAATGTTAAAGCTGGCATGCCCATGTTTTATTATGTAGCCTTACTTTTCAGAGGTTCTTAAAAAAGATGTAATTGCCGTCCTAAAATTCATTTATTTCCCCCAGAGAAAAAGATAAGGACAAGAAATGATAAGTGGGATACTTATGGCCAATTACAAAGCATTCCTTCAGAATAAAGTATTTGGTTCTCTTTGGAATAATAAGCTCACTGGGCATCTCTAGATGACTCAAAAAGAGATATCACTGGAGTGTCATTTCATGTAATAAAGGTATCAGAGATCATATATCTAGCATGAGAAATACAATATTCAAGAGAAGTTTACATTTTAACACTCTATCTTGAGGAAAAGTTAAACAAATATCTAAGATCAAGGTTGTGAACTTAACAATGTTTGAGAGTTGTGAGTGGCAAAAATGGAAGGGCAAACATACTGACTTCAGCCCATTCCACACTACGTAATTGCCATGCTGTGAGGAGAGGCATACCTGTCAGAATGAAGTCTGAATACAGTACTAGGAGCAATTTATTTTTTCTAGTTCAAAACAGTAAAATATGTGATGACTCTATTACTGAAACTGGTAATTCAAAGCTCAGATACTTTTTATTTTGGATACTTAAGAGTTAAATTTATGTATTGTCTATTACCAGGGGTAGAAAATTTTAATTAATTTCATTGTATTTCACTCGTTTGGCATATTTTATTATATAATAGATAGGAATGTTCTCAGTTTAAAACTAGAAAATGTATATACAGAATAATCAACTCATTATAGCCAAGTCATTAATTATACATATAATTACATTTTTACTTCATATAGATCAGATTCTCATGATTAATTACAGTTTTTAGTACCTATGTTTTTCAAAGCAGCTCTGTGAATACACTATTTTCATCTTGTCAAAATATTAATAACCAAGACTGTCTTTGCTATATCATTTAATTTACATATATTATATACAAATCACACTTTATTCAAATTTTAGAAATATGAAAATAAAGTAGAATTGACCTTTTGGAAATGTCAGCTGCACTGATATAATTTTAAATATCCAATTTAAAAGCTTCCTCTAAAGTTCTTATGATAACATCACACAAAATCAGACAGGTAATTTCATCCAAGAGAATAAAAAAAAACAGAAACAATCAAATAAACAGCTGACCTGTCTGTCTGTATGTCTGGAAAGAAAGTGAAAACAGCAATAAAAATAGCCTCTTAATACTCCAATGCATATACTTGACATTTTAGAGTTGAAAAATGCACTAAACGAATTTTGAAGAATTAGTAGATAACTTATCAACACCTAACCACAATACTGAGTTTAAATATATTCAAACTCAGATATATTCACAGTACTAAACTTAGTTATACAGTTTGAGCAATGCAAAATATATATATATATATCTTGCCATAGTTTGTATTCATACAAACTGCACATGCCCTAAGGAAAAAGAGAAAATACCTAAAAAGGCCACAGAAGTGACTGAGCAGGGGACACACGGGACAGTGGCAAGTACTGCTACGTAACTGCCATTTGCAGTTCATACAGCTAGTTGCTAGAACTATTCACTAGCAATACTCCTGATGGTATTTCAGGGCATAGACTGGGCAATGAACAGAAACCCAGACCTCTTCAAGAAGTATAAAATGCTATGAAAGGAACAGGAGGAAAGAAGTAGAACTTTCCCTCCATGAAGCTTTATTGTATGTAAAGAAAACTGAAGTTTGGAAACAGTTATTGCTTTAGTTCTTAATTATACTACGCATACAGTTAAAATGCACATTAAATCTAGCAAACAGGTAGGAGGAAGTGCATGGTCAACTATAAAGGCAAAAATAAGAAATAAAAAGATGTATAATAATTAAAAATAATTCAGGTAATTTAAGCTAGGATAAAAAACATCATGTCATTCAACAATGGAATGAAAGCAACTAAGGAAGACAAATTTTAATATAGTCACGTGTATTACATTTTGATTTATGATTTAATATAAATTAAATATTTTATTCAATATAAATATAAGTTGAATGGAAATAATTTACACTGATGGTTTAATATAAATAAAATATTTTATGTAATACAAATAATTAAATATAAATCATTTATATTAAACAATATAGTGAAGCTAGTGTTGATAATTAATAGTTTTGACAAAATAAAAACAGTATATTAATCATGTTGCTTTGAAATATTTAAGTATTAAAATGTACATACATTTGATTTGGGCAGATTTAGGGCTACATTTATTTATGTCTATAACCAGAAGATAAAAACTATTTGTAGTTTAAAACAAAAAAATAAACCCAAAGTCTGCATAATAAAAAATAAAGGGATGAGTATGCAACAGATATCAATAAAGAAATACATGAATGGAAAACAATAAAGAAAAATACATAGAAATAATTTTAAAGATTTATTTTTATTATTTTTAATATATGTATGTATGGATATGCACACATGAGTGTATATGTGCTGGCCAAAGACTTTGAACTTTTGGGGGCTAGGGTGATAGTGTTTTTTTTTTTTTTTAATTTAATTATTTATTTTTTAAATTTACATTCCATATATTATTCTGCTCCCCCTCCCATCCACTTTCTGACTGTTTCACATCTCATACACTCTCCCCACCCCCTGTCTCCACATGGATGTCCCCAAACCCCACCCCACCTGACCTCTAAACTCCCTGGGGCCTCCAGTCTCTTGAGGGTTAGGTGCAACATCACTGAATGAACACATACCCGGCATTCCTCTGCTGTATACCAGATGGTATATGCTGCCTATTTGGTGGTCAAATGTTTGATAGATCTCAGGGGTCCAGAACAATTGAGACTGCGGGTCCTCCTACAGGATTGCCCTTCTCAGCTTCTTTCAGCCTTTTCCTAATTCAACAATGTAAGTGAGCTGCTTCTTTCCATGGGTTGGAAGCAAATGTCTGCATCTGACTCTTTCAGCTGCTTGTTGTGTGAGTCACCTATCATGGGTGCTAGGAACTGAAACTTGTTCCTCTGCAATAGCAGTATATTCTTAAGCACCATGGTAAGTATTCTTGGTTGTCAACTTGAGTCTCTGTAATTTATAAAAACTCAAGCTGATAGGTACACCTATGAGGATTTTTTTTTTCTTAAATCTTTGAAGTGGGACAATCTAATTTAATCCAGATCCTTTAAGGTGGTAAAATCACCTTTAGTCTGGGCCACACTTTATTTTTGGCAGTTTGTACAAAGGATGTAGATGAAGAAAGCATCCTTTCCTTACTTGTTTTGCTTTGCTCTCACTGGCAAGTCCATTCCTTCTTTGGCATTAGAGCCCATTTCACCAGGATTCTGCTATATTCTGAAATGTGGCTGATATGTTTAACCTATTGGACTGTACACCTACTGGGTTCTTGGACCTTCCATTTATAAACAGGCATTGGCAGACTACCTGGACCACAACCTGTAATCCATCCTAAAAATTATCCTTAGCCTCTATATTCATTCCATAATATCTGTTCCTCTACAGGTCCTGGACCAATACAACCACTGAGCCATAACTCTAGCCCCCAACTTTCATTATTTTATATATACAATATTGATGAATAGAAATGTGAAAATGTAACTTTAAGTTATCAAGATGGTAAGTAATAGCATTAATATCAAGGGCAGTGATATGGTTGTAAAGAGTTGAGTGTAACAAAGAGAGGAAAGGAAAAGGAAAGAGTTGAGTGTAACAAAAAAGAGAGAAAGGAAAAGAATGGGGATAAAAATTTCAAAGCTAAAGAAAAATTTGTATCAGTATCTATTATGCTAATAAACTTATGCTGTCAGTTTGATAAAATTGTTATAGCCCCTGTCTGAGGAAATGAAAATGTTTAACAGCCCATATTGTAATGAAACTAAATTTGTGTGTGTATTTCTTCCTCACAAAGAATATACAGACTCAGTTGATTATCTAATACTTAACATGATGGATAAATGGATAAAAATACATTGGGGCTAGAGTTACATTGGATCATAGGACATAATTAATATGAAGGGAGAATTAAATAAGCAGTTAAGAGAACCTTATCTGGGGACAGAGGAGAAACCAAATTATCAAAGAAGAAGAAAGAAGAGGGGATGAATTAAACTAAGGATGCCTTAAAAAATCAAATAGATTTATATTAAACCTATTAAAAGTTCATATATATATATATATATATATATATATATATATATATATATATGCATTTTAACTGAGATTATACATTGAAGTTACCATGCTTCTGAAAAATAGAGTATTTAAGAAAAATACATTGAAGTAGGTTGCATGAGCAACCTAGCTTTAAATTGGTCAGGGGAGGTCAAGAAGAAAGAGGAAGAAGAAGAGGAGGGGGAGGAGGAGGAGGAGGAGGAGGAGGAGGAAGGGACTATTGTGGAGTGCACAAAAACTTTGGCCTCAGTATTTTGAGTAATCTGGATCTGACCTATAAGTTTCCTCACTAGACACTAACTTTCATAACTTAAAGAAGCCATGAAAGCTTCCAATGGAGAGAAAAAAATCAATAGTGCTATTCAGCAATAATGTCAGTTAACCACAACTATGAAAAGAATTGTAAGATAGTCCAATAGGTGCTATAGTGGTAAATTTATCTAGGGAGTTACCAACAACCATCTAATCATTCGTAAGCCCAGTTCATATGCTCATGGAGCCATGCTTGGCAGTGTAAATGTAGTCAAGTAACATGGTTGGTGATACAATGAAACCTGGAGTAAAACCTACTACTGCTTCTTTAAAGGCCAGTATTACTTCTAACTGCACTCTAAATACATTTATATGCTGCTCTCAAAGAAACTTCTGTTTGTACCAGAAGGATATTATTACAAAAAGCATTGCTACTCATATGCAGAGAAAAATTGACCATTAGTATCTACAGTTAGTACATTCACATCACAACTTCTGCACTGTAGGTTCAGGAAACATTGAGAATGTTGGGGTAAAAAAAGATTTCTAAAAGTCACAAGATCATAAAATTTTCTGTGAGATAGCATATTCAAAAATACGTAATAAGATATTTAAAAGAAACATGAATTGGGAGACGGTTAGGGAAGGGATCATTTCAGAGAAGTTGGGGGAGGTAGAATGAAAACATGACATAGATACATTATATGAAATTCTCAAAAATTAATAAAAACACATCTAAAATAATTCCTATATAATTTATTTGAATATAAAGGTAAGATATTTAATATCTCTGTTGGGCTGCTTTACTCATATCTTAAACAACAAAGTATCAGAAAAATACTCTATAGGCATGTATTAATTGAGCAAATTCTTCAACAATGTATAACAAGTTAGTATGTGTGTATGATAAAACAGCACCTACCACTCACTGTAGGTGCTAATTGTAGATGTAGGTCAGGTGTTAATTGTTGCCCTGATTTGTACTGCACTTGAATGAGCATGATGAATGGCTCCTGAGGGCCAGCTGGCAAAGAAAGTCATTGCCTCAGTAGCTCAATACAGCAAGATAACAGTCATACCAGGGAAAAATCTACCTGCTGTCATGGGAAAGCCTCAGTTAGAGAAGGTAAAATAGTGAGGTCTGAGAAAATGGCAAGAAAAAAGAATATTAATGGATATTGCTGTTTTCTATTTTGTGTTCAGAAAATATTTTTCTGGCATAGGTATGTATCATGTGACAGAAAAGATTGAACATGTCCTGATAGCTCAGAATTGGGAAAATTAGAAATTAAAAGGCCTTGAGATGAGGATATAATGGGCCTCATTTTAGTGGCTCAGTGCCCAAAAGTTTTTGCTTCTCATATTATTTCTTTTAAGACAGTATCTACTGAAGAAGGTTCTAAAACACTCAGATGGGCAATGTGTACTTTAACTAAATAATGACTTTAAGCTTCATTGTGTACTTTAAATAAATGACAGGAAAAAGTAATGTTTCCTGTCTATTAAAATGTGTTATCAATTTTAAAATTGAGTCAACATGATGAATGGAGAAATAAATGTCAGAGAAATTCTGCTTTCACACAGTCATTGATCAAAACATAGAAAACCATGATAATAACAATCACAACTAAGATTGAGAACAAAATATACTCTGTCATCAAAGGTAGAATAACTTTGGTCTCTTTTGAGTGTTTCTTCCTCAAATATTAACGACAGACCTGAGTCCTTCCTATACTTTCATAAATAGAAGTCTTAAGACCATCTGATATCAAGTTCATTGGAGGACCTCAACCCACTGGAGGAAAAGCATTCATTGGAACAGACACTGATTAGATATATGAACATTTGTTCTCACTGTTCACAGAGCACTATGGAAGAATCACTAGTGAGTAATTTTGAGATTAATGAAGCAAACACCGGATTTGCAGGTGAGGGATTAAACGCATTGCATCTTACATAAAGAATGTGCCTCAGTACTGATAGGCCTATCAGCCTGCACCTTGTTTTAAATATCAAGCCTCATGAATCACTCAGATGACTCATTAGTGGCTCAGTTGTGATATGTATCTAAAATGGACAGTTTTGAAATCCTATTCTGCAGAATGATGAAACAATAATCAGTGTAATTTATTGATTCCCAAACACCTAGAAAATGATCCTAGGAGTTGAAGTGTTAAAATAAGATCAGCTCTTTTATCATCAGCCCAGTAGCCCAGATTTTTTTCCTGTTCTTACAAATATAGAATATTTTGCTAAGAGATCCTGTTTCCTATATTATAGTGCCATAAACAAAGTTCATGTGTCATGGTTCTTTTATCCTTAAATATATAAATTAACTCTGCTCAATCGATATATGTTATTTGTGCTATGTATAAATATATGTGTACTACAGGTTTGACCACATGGTATTGGATAATTGCATATGAATTTTAAAATATAAGCTAATAATATAAGCTCAATGAAATGTTCTACTTTAAATGTATCATGGCAATGAGTAATCAATGACGAGTAATCTAATGAACATAATCTCCTAGCCTTGATGCTATATAAGAGTAAATAGGAAACTTGTAAGATTCCCTCAAGTCATTTATAGCTCACTTTTCTGGCTTCTGCTGATTATAATAAATGCCATCCAATGTGTAATAGCTTGATAAAGGACAGAGATGGGAGAAAAAAAATTTACAACTGCATGGAAACGAAACTTTTTCACATATAGCCATAGGTGGGAATGGAGGACGTTAGTAAGAAATGTTTGGAATTTGAGGCAGAAGGTGTCACCCACACTCTCAAAAATCAACTTTAAGAAAAAGCTGTGTTTTATTCCATGTAACATGCTGGATCACAGAAAGATTGGGAATCAGGACTCCCTATTGCTTCAGATTATCACTAGTAGATGGAATTTATAATGAACCGTATATTATCATCAGGGAAAAAGAACACATGCTCTTTTAGCTCCTACCACTTCCTCCTTATCCCTATTGCAGCCCCAAATCTGGTAGTCATTCAGATAGCCTCAAGAATGCTTCTGCTCTACCCTTATCTTAATGACTTCTGTCTGTATAGATCAGAAGCATGCAAGCCTTGGTACAAATTAGTAACTAACGAACTAAATAAGAGGAAACAAATATGTTAGTAATGGCTCAAAAGTCAGAATATTTATGAAAAATATCAAAGCACGAGGTAGACAATGCATCAACACTGTATAAAACAAATTCTATAACTTACAAAGACAGATCAAATAGAGGTGAAAAGTAGAAATATACATTACATAATGAGACATAAGCAGTCTAACACCTAAAAGTGGAAGTAGAAACAAACAAACAAATAAACAAAAAACACAAATGGAAGCAATCATGGAAAAGGAAAACCTAGGAAAGAGGTCAGGAATTACAGATATAAACATCACCAACAGAGCACAAGTGATAGAAGACAGAATCTCAGGTATAGAAGATACCTTAGAAGAGATCTATCAAAGAAAATACAAAACATAAAAAACCCCTAACCCAAATCACTCAGGAAATTCAGGATACAATGAAAAGACCAAATATAAGAATACTTGGAATAGAGGAGATCAAAGATTCCCAGCTCAAAGGACCTGAAAACATCTTCAACAAAATCATAGGAGAAATCCTCCCCAACCTAGAGAGATGTCCATAAAGGTATAAGAAGCCTAAAAAACACTAAATAAATGGGACCAGAAAAGAAAATCCTCTCATCACATAATAATCAAAACACTAAATGCACTGAACAAAGAAAGAATATTAAATATTAAAAATGCACCAAGTAATGTATAAAGATAGACCTATCCGAATTACACCAGACTTCTCAACAGAGACGTTAAAAGCCAGAAGAGCCTGTTCAGAGATCATGCAGAACTCTAAGAGAACACAAATGCCAGCCCAGGCTACTATAAGCAACAAAACTCTCAATCAATATGCATGGAGAAAGCAAAATATTCCAGGAAAAAAATTCAAACAATTTGTATCTACCAATCTAGCCTAATAGAAGATTCTAGAAGAAAACTTGACACAAGTAGCCTGCAGATACCAAAGAAGAGTGAGGATATTAATCATCTCATAACAAAACCAAAAGGAGTGAACAACATGCACATAATGCCACCTAAGGGAAAAAAACATTAATAGCAACTAACAATCTGTCTTTAATATCTCTCAATATTAATGGCTTCAACTTACCTATAAAAAGACATAAGTTAACAGGATGCATCATTTTGCTAGATACAAGAAACACATCTTAATAACAAAGACAGACACTACCTCAGAGGAAAAGGATAGAAAAAGGTCTTCCAAGCAAATGGTCCTAAGAAACATGCTGGAGTTGCTGTCCTAATAGCCAATAAAATAGTCTTTCAACCAAAAGTTACCAAGGGAGATAATGAAGGAAACTTCATATCCATCAAAGGGAAAATCCACCGAGAGAAAGTCTCAATTCTGAACATCTATGCCCCAAATGCAGGAGTCCCACATTCATAAAAGAAACTTTACTAAAGCACAAAATACACATTGAACCCCACACAATAATAGTGGGAGACTTCAACACTCCACTCTCACCAATGGATGGGCCAATGAAACAGAAATTAAATAGAGAATGAAACTAAAATATGTTATGAACCAAAGGTATTTAACAGATATCTATAGAACATTTCACCCTAAAACTAAAGAATATACCTTCTTCTCAGCACGTCACGGCACCTTCTCCAAAATCGACAATATAATTGGAAAAAAAAAAAAAAACTCAACCTATGAAATAATCCCATGCATCCTCTCAGATAACCATGGCTTAAGGTTGGTATTCAATAACAACAAAAACAATAAAAAGCCCCCACACACATGGAAACTGAACAAATCTCTACTTGATGATAACTTGATCAGGAAAGAAATAAAGAAATTAAGGAAAATGTCAAAACAACATACCCAAACATAGGAAATACAATGAAAGCAGTGCTAAAAGGAAAATTCATAGCACTAAGTACCTTGGTAAAGAAACTGGAGAGAGTTTACTCTAGCAACTTAACAGCATACTTGTGAGCTCTAGAACAAAAAGAACCAAACACACCCAAGTGGAGTAGAAGGCAGGAAATAGTCAAACACAGGCTGAAATCAACAAAATAGAAACAAAAGGGAAAGATACAGGCAACCCAATCACAAAAGAACACACATGGTATGCAGTTGCTGATAAGTGGATAGTAGCCCAGAAACTTGGAATACCTAAGATACACTTCACAAACCACATAAAACTCAAGATGAAGGAAGACCAAAGTGTGCATACTTCGACTCCCCCCATCCCCAAAAAAGCAAAAGATACAAAGAATTAACAAATTCAAAAGATGGTCTTTGGGAGATCTACAAGATAGATAAACCCCTAGTCAAACTAACTAAAGGGACCAGAATCACTAATCAAATTAAAATCAGAAGTGAAAAGGAAGATATAGCAACAGAAATGGAGGAAATTAAAAAAAAAAAAAAAGTCAGATCCTACTACGAAAGCATATACTCAACATAACTGGAAAATTTAAATGAAATGGATGGATTTTTTTTGAGAGATACCACATACCAAAGTTAAACCATGAGCAGTTAAACTACATAAACCAGCCCATATCCCCTCTGGAAATAGAAGTAATCATTAATATCCCAACAAACAAACAAACAAACAAACACAAAGCCCAGGGCCAGGTGGCTTTAGTGCAGAATTCTATCAGACCTTCAAAGAAAACCTAATATCAACATTCCTCAAACTATTCCATAAAATAGAAACAGTAGGAATACTACCTAATTCATTCTATGAATCCACAATTACTCTATTACCTACACCACACATAGATGCAACAAAAAATGAGAACTTCAAACCAATTTCGGTTTTGAATATAGATGCAAAATTATTCAATAAAATCCTTGCAAGCCGAATCCAAGGACACATAAAAACCCAGTAATGAACCCACACACCTATGATCACTTAATCTTTGACAAAGGAGCTAAAACCATCCAGTGGAAAAAAGACAGCATTTTCAACAAGTGGTGCTGGTTCAACTGGAGGTTATGGTGCAAATCGATCCATTCTTATCTACTTGTACTAAACTCAGGTCCAAGTGAATCAAAGACTTCCACATAAAACTAGATACACTGAAACTAATAGAAAAGAAAGTGGGGAGCCAGGCATTGGTGGTGCACACCTTTAATCCCAGCACCTGGGAGGCAGAGACAGGCGATTTCTTAGTTTGAGGCCAGCCTGGTCTACAAAGTGAGTTCCAGGACAGCCAGGACTATACAAAGAAACCCTGTCTTGAAAAACAAAACAAAACAAAACAAACAAAAAAACAAGAAAGAAAGAAAAAAAGAAAGAAAGAAAGAAAGAAAGAAAGAAAGAAAGAAAGAAGAGAAGAGAAGAGAAGAGAGAAGAGAAGAGAAGAGAAGAGAAGAGAAGAGAAGAGAAGAGAAGAGAAGAGAAGAGAAGAGAAGAGAAGAGAAGAGAAGAGAAGNAGAGAAGAGAAGAGAAGAGAAGAGAAGAGAAGAGAAGAGAAGAGAAGAGAAGAGAAGAGAAGAGAAGAGAAGAGAAGAGAAGAGAAGAGAAAACAAAAGAGGGGAAGAGCCTCGAGCACATGAGCACAGGGAAAAGTTTCCTGAACAGAACACAAATAGCTTATGCTCTAAGATCAAGAATTGAAAAACGGAACCTCATAAAATTACAGATTTCTGTAAGGCAAAGGACACTGTCAATAGTACAAAATGTCAACCAACAGCTTGGGAAAAGATACTTACCAATTCTACATCCAATAGAGGTCTAATATCCAATATATACAAAGAACTCAAGATGCCAAAACAATTCTTAACAACAAACGAACTGCTGGGGAAATCACTATTCCTGATCTCAAGCTATATTACAGAGCAATAGTGATGAAAACTGCATTGTATTGGTACAGAGATAGACACGTTTCTCAATGGAATAGATTTGAAGATCCAAAAATAAAACTGCATATTTATGGACACTTGATCTTTGACAAAGAAGCCAAAAATATGTAATGGAAAAAAAGAAAGTGTCTTCAATAAATGTTGCTCATCTAACTGGTTGTCTGTATGTAGAAAAATGAAAATAGACCCATATTTGTCACCTAGCACAAAGCTCAAGTCCAAGTGGATCAAGAACCTCAACATAAAACCAGATACACACAATCTAATAGAATAGAAATTTGGAATTGGCCTTTAAGTCATTGGCACAGGGGGAAATTTCCTAAAGAGAATTCCAAAGGCTCATGCTCGAAGATCAAGAATTGATAAATGGGACCTCATAAAACTGGAAAGCTTTTGTAAGGCAAAAGACATAGTCATTAGCAAAAATGTGCAGCCTAAATATTGGGGAAAAAATCTTTACTAACCCCACATCTAACAGAGGGCTAATATCCAAAATATATAAAGAACTCAAGAAGCTAACCACTAAAAAACCAAACAACCCAATCAAAAAGTGGGGTATAGAACTATACTGAGAATTCAAAACAAAAGGAATCTTAAAAGGCTGAGAAGCACCTAAGGAAATGTTCAAAGTCCTCAGTGATCAGTGAAACGCAAATAAAAATGACCCTGAGATTCCACCTTGCAACAATCAGAATGCCTAAGATCAAAAACTCAGGTGAAAGCACATGTTGGCAAGGATGTAGAGAGAGAGGAACACTCCTCCATTGCTGGCAGAATTGCAAACTAGTACAACCACTCTGGAAATCAATCTTGAGGTTCCTCAGAAAATTGGAAATAGATCTACCTGAAGAGCCAGCTATACCACTTTTGGGAATATACCCAAAGATGCCCCACTATGCCACAGGGCGTCATGTTTCACTCTGTTCATAGTGGCCTTATTTGTCATAGCCAGAAGCTGGAAACAAACCAGAAGTTTTATGACAAATAATGAATACAAAAAATGTGGTTCATTTACACAATGGAACACTTCTCAGTGATTAAGAATGATGATATCCTGAGTTCTTCAGGGAAATGGATGTAACAAGTAAATATCAATCTGAATGACGTAACTTAGATCCAAATGATATGCAAGGTATGTACTCACTAAAAAGTGGATATTAAACCCAAAAAAGTACAGAATACCCAAAATACAGTGCACAGAACTCAAAGAGGTTAATAAATTGAAGGACCCAACTGAGGACACCTCAATCCCACTTGGCAGGGTGAAGAATGCAATCACAAGGGGGAAGGAGTGAGGGACTTGGGTTAGAAGGGGAAAGGAAGGGGAAGCTGGGAGCATGATCAGGTATTGGTAGAGGAACAGGACTGAATCCCTGAGGGCCAGCAGGAAGAAAGGAAACAGGTAACCTCTGAAGGTAGGAGGTGGGGGTTCCCTGCAGAATGAACTAGAGATCTGGGAAGTAAGGGACTTTCAGGACTCAAAGGGAGGGACCTTAGATGAAATGCACTAGAGTGGGGAGAGGGAACTTGTAGAGGCCACCTCTAGCTGAAAGACAGGGCATCATTTGAGGGATGAGGTTGCCATATTACAGTCAAAACTCTGACTCTGAATTGTTCCTGTCTGAAAGAACTGCCGGGATAAAAATGGAGAAGAGCCTGAGGAAAAGGAAGTGAGATCCATCTCAAGGGGAGGTCTCAAGGCCTGACACCATTATTGAGGCTATGTAGCGCTCACACAAAGAGACCTATCTTGATTGCCCCTGAAAGACCCAACAAGCAGCTGAGTCAGATGCAGATATTTACACCCAATCAATCGACAGAAGCTGATGACCTCTGTGGTTGAAGTAAAGGAAAGCTGTAATAAACTGAGTAGGTTGACCCTGTAAGAGGACCAGCAGTCTCAATTAACCTAGACCCCTGAGATCTTTCAGACACTGAACCACCAACTAGGCAGCATACACCAGCTGATATGAGGTTCCTAACACATATACAGCAGAGCACTGCAGGGTCTGGATTCAGTCAGAGAAGATACAACTAACCTTGAGTAGAATGGAGTGTAGAGAGGTTTGATGGGTAGGTGGTGTGTGGTGTGTGGTGGGACATCATTGTGGAGATGGGGAGTTGAAGGAAGAGGTATGAGATGGGGAACAGTCAGAGGGTGGACCATAAGGGGCATAAAATCTTGAGTATAAAAAATATAAATTAAAATAATGTATGGGTGTTTTGTCTCCAGGTATGTCTGTGGTACTAGTGTATGTCTTTTGCATGCCAGCAGCTTGAAGAGGGCAGAGGATTCCTGGGAATAATTATAGATAGCTTGAGCCATCATATGGATGCTAGGAATCAAACCTGTGTCCTTTGCAAGAGAAGCCAGTACTCTTTATGAATGATTCAACTTTTCAGCCACTACTCAAATATTTGTCAATAGTACTAATTTCCTCATATAAATTTATTAATGCTTTAAAATGTTATTCTATATTATTTAGAAGGAAATCAAGGTGGAAATTTTTGCAGTATACTACTATAGTGATAAAACTTACTGCTAAAAGTTAAGCCATAGGATTTGAGGATGCTGTGAGAAACTAGCCCACACAATCAACTAAACAGCACTCCTGGAGGCTCACAGAGACTGAACTGATCATTCAGGAGTCATCTTTTGATCTGAGCTAGATCTTCTACATATGTGTTATAGTTTTGTAAATCTGTGTTCTTGTGGGAGTCCTAACACTGAGAGCAGGAGAGGAGGCAGGTCTCTTTGTCTGCTCTTGGGGCCCTTTTCTTTCTACTGGGTTGTTTGCCTTGTTCAGCTTTCACATGGGGATTTGTGCCTAGTCTTGTAACTTGTTATGCCATATTCATTTGATATCCCTGGAAGGCCTGCCCTTTTCTGTATGAAAACAAAGGAGTGACTAGAGGGGAGAGGGGAAAGGGGAGTTATATACTCGGGGTACTGGGAGAATAAAGGTAGTGCTAACTGTGGTTGGGATGTATGTGTGAAGAATAGATGATATATAACAGAGAGAGAGAGAGAGAGAGAGAGAGAGAGAGAGAGAGAGAGAGAGAGAGAGAGAGAGGTAAGATAGATAAGAAAATGCATTTTGGTTTTGGTTTTCTCTACTGATTGATCCAATGTCAAAACTCAAAGGGAATAACAGGAATTCCTTACCGTATTCTATTTACTGTGGAAAATATTAATGAAAGATTTTTATACCTAGAAAAATAAAAGGGATATTTAGTGGTGATTCAACCTATAAAAGTTACAGAAGTGGATGCTCAGTCATCTATAGTATGGAACACAGTCCCCCCAATGGTGGATCTAGAGAAAGTACCCAAGGAGCTGAAGGGGTCTGCAACCCTATAGGTGGAACAACAATATGAACTAACCAGTACCCCCTGAGCTTGTGTCTCTAGCTGCATATGTAGCAGAAGATGGCCTAATCGGCCAACATTGGGAAGAGATGCCCCTTGGTCTTGCAAACTTTATATGCCCCATACAGGGGAATGCCAGGGCCAAGAAGTGGGAGTGGTTGGGTAGGGGAGCAGGGCACGGGGAGGGTATAGGGAATTTCGAGATAGCATTTGAAATGTAAATAAAGAAAATATCTAATAAAAAATACCTATAAGGGTAAAAAAAAGTTAATCCTTTTAAATTACTCAAAAAGATACTTTCTGAATCTCACTGTTCCCAAAAGAATGATATTGCTTTGTTTTAAGTTTTCATCTGACTCCATGTGCTAGAATTTTTTATATTAATATATGATTTATTTTGTGTGTGTGACAAAAATAATCTTTCGTAGATTCTGAGTTAAAGTGAGACCCTCATACAAAAAAGGACTAACAATAGAAAAATGTCTATTTTCATGCAAATTTTGTGGGAAACCACAGAGTAGGAAAAACTAGCTCTTAAACAGCTAGTTTTGAATTTAGTTTGCACAGCTCTTTAAATAAAACATGAAAATAATAAGGAAATATCATGATCAAGCGAAAGGGCTTGAGTGTGTGTGGTTGGCAATGTTCTGGTAAAAGTCTTACTGTTGCAAACTTCTCTGATGTGATCTCTAGTACAATAATGGTGCAGAATATTCGTGGTGATTAACCTTCTATACTTCATGGTAGAAGAGAGAGTAGAATAATAATATATGTAAATTAAGTTATAGGTACTGCAATAATATAATATTATCAGAAAAATATCCACAAATCAATATGCTATAGAAATCAACCTGTTTATTGACAAATAACTTATTTTAAATGATAAGTCCCAGAATATACCTTGCAGTAACGGCAATCTCTTAGTTAATGATGCTGAGATAGCCCATATGTCTCATCATTTATATACAAATCACCTCAAAATGGACTGACAACCAAGACTCTTAAAAATAGAGGGAATATACTTCGTGTTATTCTACTCAGTGGTACCTTTTTATGATAGAACCATAAAAAAGAAATGAAAATAAAACTTAAAAAAAAAAAGGGAAATGCACATCAAACTAAAAAGCTTTGCCACAGCACAGGATACAAAAATGTGAATAAATGACATACAGAAATGGAGAAAAAGTTGAATCTATATATTTGACTAGTAATTAATATGGAAACATGTAACAAAATCAAATAACTTGATGTCAAGAAAGCAAGCATTCAATTAAAAAATGTGTGGAAGGGTTTAATAGTCATTACTTGATAGTCATTTCTTAAAAGACGACATACGAGATTCCATCTCACACCAGTCAGAATAGCTAAGATCAAAAATTCAGGTGACAGCAGATGCTGACGAGGTTGTGAAGAAAGAGGAACACTCCTCCATTGCTGGTGGGATTGAAAGCTTGTACAACCACTTTGGAAATCAGTCTGGCAGTTCCTCAGAAAATTGAATATACCACTACTGGAAGATCCAGCAATACTTCTCCTGGGCATATACGCAGATGTTCCAACTGGTAATAAGGACACATGATCCACTATGTTCATAGCAGCCTTATTTATAATAGCCAGAAGCTGGAAAGAACCCAGATTTCCCTCAATAGAGGAATGGATACAGAAACTGTGGTGCATTTACACAATGGAGTACTACTCAGCTATTAAAAACAATGACTTTATGAAATTCTTGGGAAAATGGATGTATGTGGACGATATCATCCTTAGTGAGGTAATCCATTCACAAAAGAGGTCACTAGATATGCACTTACTGATAAATGAATATTATCCCAGAAACTTATAATATCCAAGATACAATTTGCAAAAAACAAGAAAACCAAGAAGTAAGACCAACGTGTGGATACTTTATTCCTCCTTAGAATAGGGTACTAATGAAAGGAATTACAGAGACAAAATTTGGAGCTAAGATGAAAGGATGGACTATCCAGAGACTACCCCACCCGGGGATCCATCCCATCATCAGCCACCAAACCCAGACACTATTGCACATGGCAGCAAGATGTTGCTGGAGGGATCCTGATATTGTGGTCTTTTCTGAGGCTATGACAGTGCCTGGCAAACACAGAAGTGGATGCTCACAGTCAGCTATTGGATGGAACACAGGGTCCCCAATGGAGGAGCTAGATAAAGTACTCAAGGAGCTGAAGGGGTCTGCAAACCTATAGGTGGAGCAACAATATGAACTAACCAGTACCCCCAGAGCTCGTGTCTCTAGCTGCATATGGAGCAGAAGATGGCCTATTCGGCCATCATTGGGAAGAGAGACCCCTTGGTCTTGCAAACTATATATGTCCCAGTACAGGGGAATGCCAGGGCCATGAAGTAGGAGTGGATGGGTAGAGGAGCAAGGGCAGGGGGAAGGTATAGGGAACTCTCGGGATAGCATTTGAAATGTAAATAAGGAAAATATCTAATAAAAAAAAATAAAGAAAAGAAAAAGTAAAAATATTTTTAAAAGATGACATACAAATGACAACAGTTTTATGAAATAATGTTCAGTATCGAAAAAGGCAAAAAATACAAGACAAATAAGGAGATATCTCTATTCTTTCTTACTATGCCTGTCTCTATCTGTCTGCCTATCACTCTTTTCAGCCTGTCAGTCAGTATAATTCTCTGTTTCTGTCTCTGTCTCTGTCCTCTGTCTCTCTCTCTCTCTTTCTAACACACCCATATGTTCTAGAATATATCATATTAAAAACATTTGAAGAGGATATATGTCACACACTGTGTAAATTAATTTAGATTACTATAATCTTCATAAAAATAATAAAAGTTCTTCAAAAAAGTGAAAATCCAACAATTCCACAATTATGTGTTTATATCTGCATGAGATTGAGTAAATCATTTTGAGGTTTACATGCACTTTCCTTGTCATTTCAGCATGACTTATAATAGACAATAGTGTCATTACACATATCCATGAACATATGAATAGAAAGAGGAAAACTGAAATAAAGAAATGATGCTTGCACTTAAGAAAGGACATTAGCTGGGCAGTGGTAGTGCATGCCTTTAATCCCAGCAATTGGGAGGCAGAGGCAGGAGGATTTCTGAGTCGAGGCCAGCCTGGTCTACAGAGCAAGTTCCAGGACAGACCGGGCTGTACAGAGAAACCCTATCTCGAAAACAAAACAAAACAAAACAAAACAAAACAAAATAAAAATAAAAAGGAAGAGAGAGAGAGAGAGAGAGAGAGAGAGAGAGAGAGAGAGAGAGAGAGAGAGAGAGAACATTGTCATCAATTGACATTTGATTGAAACTCTAGAGAGGAACTTACCAAAATATAGAGGTAACATGGAAGTGATAGCCTGCTGGAGGTGGGTGGAGATTATAAATGATAGACTTAGAAGATAAGACATTGGTACTAATTACAATTATAGACTTCTTTAGGTTATCAAAATGTTGTGATAGTTTCACAAAAATGTGAGACTTTAAAAGCCATGGATGCTAAACTACATGGGTAAATTGTGTGGCAAATGAATTATGGCTAAGTAAACATTTTTTTAAAAAAAAATAGTAGGATAGGTGCTGGTTGACAAACATTAACATTAAACTTAGTATGGGATAAATGATTCATGCTAATGCATATTTAATTTTTATTTAAAAGCTAGTCTGATGTCTGATGAGAAAAATAATCTCAGCAGTGCACTAATTAAAGCTAATGCTCACTCACATGCTATTTCTCATTTGTGTGTGTGTGTGTGTGTGTGTGTGTGTGTGTGTGTGTGTGTATGGGCAACATTTAACAGATAAAGGTGCTAGAAAGTTCCATTTCTATTTTTAGTTTTTTAAACCCCTTCTGCACTCTCAGGAATTATGCATGGAAAGAAGCATATTTTTAGCAGCTGATTTACCTTTTAAGAGCTGAGCCAAGATTTTTTCGCTTAAAGTTCATCTTTATTCTGGTAAGGAAAATGTTATATATAAATTTCTCTCTGATTTTAATGTTAAAAACGCCACATGACTGCTAGTATAAACTGATAATGCTCTGTATTACCCACAGTCCAATGAACTTGGAAGCTATAAACTTTATATGAATCTTGATTATTTGGTGTTCCCATCTTAGGAGAGTAAATATGTGTGTAATTTTACACATATTTATAATTTTATAATTTCTATTACTCTTTCTCTGCTACATCCAACTGTAAATAACTGGTCAGCTCCCTTTCTTCCAATTTCTCAGGAATGCAATGATAAGATGTGTGCCTCCTCCTATCACCATTTTATGAAGAAGAAATAGCATTTTGTTACTCGATTACATTTCATTGATGTATACTTTTACCAAATAGGGAGGGTAGCATTGGCGAGCAAACACAGTAGCTTTACATAGCAATGAGCTAGAAATTAAAAATTTAGTTAAACATGCATGCATACATACATGCATACATTAAATACATGTTTTACAAAGATCATACATAACACTGTTTGGCCTTGAATTTGAATCTACTCTGTAGCTAAGGAAAAACTTGATTTTTTTCCTATTCTTCCTTGCCCATGAAATTGCTGTGATTATAGGCCTTTTACACCACACCCAACAAAACAGTATGTTTCAACTAACTTATTTTGGAGTCATTTTGTCTGGGATGTCCAAGACTTTTATTTTAAATGAAATCTGAATTCATTGACAAATTGTTTATTGCTATCTGATTATATCTTGCTACTTGAAGAAATAAAAAGGCCATTGGCAAAAAAAGATATTTATAATAAATTTAGTGCATATTAAATGATAATAGTGAATTATAAAATTTGTAATTCCCACATGAAGAATCATTTTACAACACTACACACAATTAAAATGCAAGTCCATTGCAGTCTTATTAACTACACAACAATGAAACATATGGCAAAGTGCCATTGTGAGTTAGAAATATTTCTTAGTGATGTTTTCTCCATCTTGTTCTACTTATGAATCTGAATGTTCAAATTGAGTTTTTGTTATGTCAAATAATTTATCTATGACAGTCTTGCCTATGTTTCTGTACTATGTACTTGTTTATATGCATACACTGCTGTTTAGTGAATTAAAATCCACACATGCCTTTCTCCTAGTGACATACTGTAAAAATGAAATCTAAGGCAAAAGGTAGCATATTTTGGATGTAACATATTTTCATTTCCTATACAATGAACCATTTTATATGCATAGTCCCTTAAACATTCAGATATTATAAATGGGGAAATCCTAAATTATAGAAATTTGTTTTTAAAGAAGTTTTTGCACGTTTTTATATTTCTGTCTATCTTTTTTGCCATGTTTTGATTTTTAATTAGAGCAGGTGTGTGCCTGTGTTCTGTATCTTCTTACACATGCCAATATATACACTGTAGTTCCTGCATTTAAACTAGATGAGAGAATTTCATCAAAACTTTGTGTTTATTTAAGCAAATACTTCTGTGTATAATAAGATATGGTTTAGGTAGACAGTTAATAGAACGGTTTCTTAAAACTTTTCCAGACTTCTGGTCTGCGCCAGCACCGGGTCACCTAGGGCATGGAGAGGGCAGACACCCCCATGGTCCCTAGAGGACTGCCCACATGATCTTAGTATCATTGGTGAGTGGAACACAACATCTGCTCCAATCCAATTGTGCACGGGAACTGAGACAGCACTAGGGCAGCAGAGAACCGGCCTGACCAGGGGCACAAGCCCC
>NC_034591.1:6469349-6485494 GCF_900095145.1 Mus pahari
TTAGAATTGGGAACAAAACTCCCATGGAAGGGGTTACAGAGATACAGTTTGAAGCTGAGGAGAAAGGATAGACCATCCAAAAACTGCCCCACCCAGGGGTCCATCACATAATCAGCCACCAAACGCAGACACTATTCATACACCAGCAAGATTTTGCTGAAAGGACCCCTAATATAGCTGTCTCTTGTGAGGCTATGCCAGTGCCTGGAAAACACAGAAGTGGATGCTCACAGTCAGCTATTGGATGTAACACAGGGTCCCCAATGGAGGAGCTAGAGAAAGTACCCAAGGAGCTGAAGGGGTCTGCATACCTATAGGTGGAACTCTGAACTAACCAACACTCCCAGAGCTTGTGTCTCTAGCTGCATATGTAGCAGAAGATGGCCTAGTCAGACATCATTGGGAAGAGAGACCCCTTGGTCTTGCAAACTTTATATGCCTCAGTACAGGTGAAACACTAGGTCCAAGAAGGGGTAGTGGGTGGGTAGTTGAGCGGGGAGGGGGAATATAGGGGACTTTGGGGATAGCATTTAAAATGTAAATGGATTAAATACCTAATAAAAACTGGGAAAAAAAAACTATTTTCCAGACTTCCTTACAGTTATTTTACCTTGATCTCTCTTTATTCTGTATTTTCCCCCATGTTTGTGATCAGATTATCTATACTCTGCTCTTCCCCTTTTAGTTGATCCTTCACATCCTGGTGGCCAGAGAAGTCCTGGTTGGATTACTATACCAGATTTTACTATATATCACAGAACCATAGTAATAAAAACTTCATGGTTTGAGCAGTTCTTGTCAGCCTATTAATTCTGTCCACCACCTCACTACCTAATGCCAGTAAATTTTCCATGACAATGAGAATTCTTTCTTTTATTGTATGCTTGAGGAAATAAGTAGAGATCTCATCTGACAATTCATACATAAAAGCCTGCATTAAAATATGTACCCCAAATACACACTAGCCAAGCAACATACAGAGCCGAATGACTGTTTTATAAGACTCTGATTTCTCTGGCCTGAGCTATTAAGGAAGGAAGGAAGGAAGGAAGGAAGGAAGGAAGGAAGGAAGGAAGGAAGGAAGGAAGGAAAACTATCCCCTCCTGGAGAAGTTGAGCCAAACTAGAACATGGACAAATGAAACCTTTGAAGGTGACATTTTCTGTGGTTCTGTTTCTGGCAATCAGTAAGTTTCCAAAATGTTAAGTGTTATAATAAAAACAAATGCAGAAGAGGCCAGAAAGCCCAATAGTATGTGGTATGTAGGTTAGAAAACTTTGGATGTGGGGTTAGAAGCAGAGGAAATAATATAAATATACTATACATGTGCATGAAATTATAAACAATTAAAGATGTTAAACAGCTGAATAAATAAATAAACAATTGATGAGTTTTAAACTGTGGAAAGTTCTGAGTACATTGATGGAGTTCTATGCTGGCTCCTGCATCCTGGCAGAACATGGGTTATCCCTTGTCCAGAGTATCCTCGACAGAGATGGATAACTGTTTACAGGATTGCACAATGCCCAATCTTCAACTGCTTAGAAGGATCTTTATCAGTTCAATTGTCATGTTTTCGATATTATTGAGTTTAATATATTCTTACTCTTATTAATAATACCATCTACGTTTTCACGTGAAGACATGTCATAATTTTTGCACTGAGCAAATAATTTCTTTGGAAATAAGAAGTATTAAGTTTAGAGTCTCAGTAACCATGTAAACGCTGTACTCAGTCGCATGTGTCTTTAACACTAGAGCTGAGAGACAGACAAATGATATTAGAGGCTTGGACAGAGCCTGTCTTTAGGGATGACATAACACAGAATCAGTGATGACAATATTTCCAAAGCTAGAAGTTGGAGAGTGACAGAGGGAGATATGTGCCCCTGACCTGTTCATTTATCAGCATGAGTGCATGTAACTATCCACACATTCATATACTTTTCGCCCTTTAAACACAAATCAAATAAGGATAAAAAAATAATTCAAAATGTTGCTTTCCCTTTTATCAATTCAAGTTTATAATAATTGGTTTAAAATGACAAGGTGTAACAATAAAATCAAGTTAGTTATTATTCTCATCCCTTTAAACATTTTTACATAGCATAGCATTCATATGTATTTTTGAGGCATAGTATGGAATTTCAATACATGTAACCCACATTTGCAGATAAAATCAAGGTCTTCAGTGTGTCCATGGCCTCATCCTGTATTTCTGCTAGTAGACTTCTTGTTATTTGTTGGATGTTATGTGGATAATTTCAAATCATCTTCATCCCAGTGTGTTATAGAACCATGAATCTTATTATTTCGAAGTAAATTCCCTATGGTTCTTTCATGTATCTCCAGTCTTCTTTTCCTCTGAGTCTAGTACTAACATTCAGAGCTTAGATCAGCATTCTCCAATGTCCATAAAATAATGGCCATATGGTCTATGTTATGTGTCTAACTTACTTCATTTAACATAATGTCTTCTGTTTCTATCCATTTTTTACAAATGAGAGATTATCGGTTTTCTGGAAGAATAATATCCCATTCTATTAAAATGCCAGATTTTATTTATTCAATTAATATTGTTGGATATATATGTAGATTCCATATCTTAGCTATTGCAAAGAATGAAGCAGAATGCATGATGCTGCATACTTCTCTTTGATATGTAAACATCATTTACTTTAGATCCATGATTTTATGGATCCTCTGATAAATCCATTTATAGTATTTTGAGGAATATTCATGTATTTTCCATAATGAGTATAGACATTTATGTAAATATTCTTTTTTAAAAACAGATATTTATCAGTGTTTATTAGTTTTGAGTTATCCTACAAGTTATTCCGACTCTGAATGACATTTCACTGTGAGTTTCTTTGGCATTTGAATGGTATCTAATGATATAGATCACTTTTTAATAAATTTCTTTCTTGTTTCAAGTTATTCTTTGAAAAATTTTTATTCCTGTGATTTTTAGTGTTTAACTGGGTAACTTATTTGTTTGTTATTGAGCTCATTTATTTCATTATATATTTTGAAAACTAGATCTTTGCCAGATAAACAGTTTGCACTATTATTATTATTATTTTGGCTTTTGTTGTTTTTACAATTATGTATGTGCACTTCATTCTGATGAGACAAGAAAGAGAAAGTGCTCAGGTCAGAATAGGACCCCAGGGCAGCTTTGAAACAATGTCTCTGTGAGGTAGCCAGGGCACAGTGTTAGTTTTCTGTTCCTTGATATTTGTCTCTTACCCTGACCTGAAAATTGCATGAGAACCCAATGAAACTGACAGGAAATAGGTGTGTATCTCATTTCTGCATTGTTATTAGCTTGATAATATAAAGGTATTTACTTTTGTGTATGTTGCCTGTGCTTTAGGGACCTTATATAAATTATTTCCCTAAACTCAAGTTTTCTGCTTTCTTCTGGTAATTGCAAGGATGGGGATATGGGAGAATTAGAAGGGAAAAATGCAAAGAAGTAAATTATATAACTATATTATAATCTCTGAAATGAAAGAATGCTGTACTCCATTTCAATCAATATTAATTTAAAAGTCAATAATAAGTAGGATTGAAAAATAAACTTACTATCTAATCAGGAGAGTTGGCCAGATATGTCTAGTAAGTTGTGTAGGAAACTTTTAAAGATTGTGTCACTTTCTCATTTATTTTCAGAAGTGTTTATCAACAGCAATGATGGGTGAAACATTTAACTTCTTCAAATTGAACTGTGTAGTGTTGTAACCATTTTGTGTCTAAGTTCCTATAGAAGTATGTATCCATAATTCATTACTAGAAATTTGCTCAACTACCTTGCAAAGCAATTCAGCATTATCTCACAATATGGAAATTATATATGTGTTATGACTCAGAAATCCAACTTCTAGGAATGTGACTTAAGCTTCTCTCCAAAAAGGTTTTGTGAAATTTAGGAATGTTCATTTTACAACTGTACTATTTATGTGATCTAGGCTACCAATATCAACTGACAATACAGTCAATGAATTGGGGAGTTAAAGAAGGACATGTCATTCGATATTACAGTACAGCAACTATCAACGACATTCAAACTACTAGAAATTCAGAGAGTTCAGAGGATGTAAGTTAAAATTGATTGTAAAGGTATACATGAGATATTAATTTGCTTTATGTTTCAACTTAGCTTCCTGTAATTCAGATGTGTTTTATGGGGTTTTCTTACATAGAAGTTCAGTACTATCTTATTCTTTCCTATTCTGGGTTGACTTAGGTTTCCTCCTCAGACCAGGAGAGGGGGTTGTGGGGGGAGTTGAATTTTAACCAAAATTTTTCTTTTACATTTTAAATATAAATAATGTGACTCTGTAACTCTAAATTGTTAATTATAGTGAAAATGTATAAAGATTTATAAATAATATAATTTCAACCTAAAATTGTGTCTCTTAGAAAATATCTCATTGACTTTGGGGGAGTAACTATACTACATTTAGCCAGTAGTTTTTTCAACCAAGTGATATTTATATTTTTATCAAAGAAAAATGTTACAGGTATCTTGATACAAATCTCTTTCTCTCTCTCTCTCTCTCTCTCTCTCTCTCTCTCTCTCTCTCTCTCTCACACACACACACACACACACACACACACACACACCACTGCATCTTTCTTAATGTTAGAACTATATTTTAATATGAGTGACATTCTTTAATTAAACATTCAAAATAAATGTAACAAGATGTTAATTGTTAATATTCTTTTCATAGTATTTTTATTGATTATTTGGGAATTTCATATCATGATGTCCACCACAGTCACTTCCTAGTCCTCCCAGGTCCACTCCTTATACTAGTTACCTCTCCCCAACTCCCTCCCCCAAAAGAGAAGAAAAAAATAAAAATGAAACAAGTTCAATTTGTATTGCCCATAAACTCACTGGAGCATGGTCAAACTCGCAGTGGCCAACCCCTTAAAGAAAACTGATTCCTTCCCTACCCATACCCTGCCAAAATCCATCAGTTGTGGAGCGAAAGCTACAGTTCAGGCATCCTTGTACCAATTTTTAAGAGTTCTCTTTTATGCCCTTCTGTCTAGGCTGTTACTTATTTGTAGGGTTTGGGGGTGAGGGTAGGGGTTGAGGGTGAGGGTAGGTTGTCACAGCAGCCTTCTCTATTCCTCTTAACTGTGAGTTTAGAGTCATCCATACCATTGCAAAAGTAGCTTCCTTGCCTTTTACCTTCAGTGTGAGCATGGATGATGGACTTATGCCTAATCTCCTGTGTCAGCACTAGCCTAATCAACACATCTTTTCCCTGCTGCATGGACCACGGACACAATCATAGTCCTCATCACCAGCATAGGCCAAGGACATCAACATGCCCTCAGGTTACAAATAGAGCAAAGAGAAGACAGGCTGCGCAATATGGATTAAAATGTCTGTCTAACTTATTTATGTTGTATTCTTTTGGCAAATTATTTGTACCCATTGTAGAATAAAGATGATGCTCCCATTCTGAATTGTGAGAACCATTCAGTTAAAATCGTCATCATTTACCTGGCCTTCCAATCCACTTTGGCTGACAGCATCTTCTTTCTGTCTGTGGAGCATCATTTACAAACATAAAAAGAAAATATCTTTCTAGAATATTATTCTACAACACCACTTCTGTGTGATATGAAATAAATTAGCTTTAAAAATTAAACAATTCTTCAGAAGGCCCAGAATACAAGTATTTAAAAAAACATAAACAAACAAACAAACAACCCCCCCATGCCTATATTCTATCTCTTTGATTAGAACTCAAAGTGAAGTTTAGTGACCAAAATGGACACATTTCATAAGAACATGAAACAATACATAAAAACCCTATTAAAAATTCAGAGTGGTTGTGAAGTGTTGTGACCTGGATAAACAGTAATGAATCTCAGTGTTAAAGGCTTGGTCCCCAGGGTGACCTTACTGGGAGATGTCAAAGTGTTTAGGAGGCCTGACTTTCCGAACATTCTTAGTTTTCTGGAAGACTGTATCAGACGAAGATTGGGAAATCTAGTCCCCTCGTCTTTCTCTTTCCTCTTTAGCAGAAGTGAGCTTTGCTAGGTTGAACAGTGCTTTCAGGAAATGCTGCCTTCATCAATGATCTAAAGAGAAGAAGGGACTTGATCTTATACACAAACCTCTAGCTATTGAGATTAAACACATTTTTTTTTCCCAAATAGGTCAGATGCTTCATTTATTTTATTAAACTGGAATCTTATGAAAGGAGTTATCAGAGAATGAAAAATATGCATGAGTCTTTAGAGAGGATAAATGTATGTAGTATATGAGAACTAAGTAAGAATACAATTAATCTAATATTTGAGTTAAATAATTGCTACTGAGATTAGTGATATTACACCATCACTCAAGGCATTGTCTCTTAATGGAAGAAACTATAATTAAGAAGGTATAGTAGAGGCATTAAGAGAAATTGTACATTTCTTGCTATGCATGTATTTAAGTTTTGTTTTTTTTTCCACCAATAAGGAAAGCTAATATAAGAGTAATATGATAAAATATATTTTAAAGGTCTAATTTTGGAACCATGAAAAATATTGCCCATTCAAAGGAGTCCTGTGAGTAGGTGGCAGGAGTCTTCACAAGCACTGGGACTAGAAGAAGAATAATCTCCATGATGCATGAAGGAAATATTCATTTCAACATGACTCAGGGACTCAGTAGCTCTCATTGGTTCAAACGTTTAAAGTCTGATATCAGGTAGTTTAATTTAGTCATATTTAAGTACAGTACAATTTGTAGAAATGTTTCTTGGTGAAATACATCCTTTATGCACAATCAGGCATAAATACATAGAAACAGTAATTCTTTTCTGAAGATGAGCTCTATGGATAGGCTATATGTGTCATCTTAAGGGCAGAGGGGCGATCTGATATGATCCGGGTCTTATAGCGCACAGTACAGGTCACCACAGCTATTAACCATCTCCATTCCGGCTTGTATGAGATTTTGGCAGCCAGATACGACCTGGTCCTAAATACAGCACAGAGATCACCCAGCCTATGCAATGCTTCCATTCCGAGGTTTTCTTGGGGGTGGGGGCAGAAAACAGGTTACATATATTCTCCTTTTAAAGAGACAATCCAGGGTGTTTAGCATCCCTGGTTTACCTGGTATATGTCTGTGTGCTCAAGGAACTTTGTGCTTCCAACAGGAGAGAAATAGTCTGCTATGAGGGGAATAGGGATGGTTCCAGGTGTCCCCAGACCATAGCTATTTATAGTTGTTACAGGATTTCTTGATTATGTCAGGGTCAATGCTGAGCATAATATATAAGATCTAATTGTATGAGTATGTAGAAAACGGAAAGCATGTGATACTATATTTGAGATGACAAAATTATCCCAGTAAGGATTCATTGTTTTCAAGTTTTGTATTTTATATTATTTTTTTTATTTTCAAACTCATTAGTGTAAGGCAAATACCAACTTTGAAGAAAATTATTGCCTATAATTTATTCAGAATACATTACTAAAAGCACAGTGACAAGTTTGTTAAATATATTTACGTTGACATTTCATTAAACGCAACATGTTATTCATTTTGTTATAGTTTCAAATTGTTTCCTGATGAAAATGTATAATGCTTTTACAAAAAACAAAAATACAGTTTTTCATGAAAAGACTTTATTTATTAATTTGTGAAAATATTTTGAAATTCTTGAATCATAAAAGCTCCCATATTAATAGAAAATAATTTTTATCTGAAGGTTTTTATATTTTACTCACATATGGAATATTTTATAGCAGAACATTGAAGCTAATAATAAAAGTAAGTATAATAAAAAAAGTTTGAACACAAGAATTTAACAGATGTTCAGTAAATATTGTATAAAATTCAACTAGACAATCATTTGATGTAATTTTGTCTGAACCATTTCCTCTGAAATTGAATAAAATGTTCTTTTTTTTTTTTCTTCTGTTACTGACAAAAATGCTAAAGTGTTTTCAATGAAAATACTGAACTATCACTGGCCATTTTCTTTGTACTCCTTTGTTTTAAGAAATTTGGATATTCATAAGAATATTTGTCTTTTGACCATCCATCTTTTAGCTTTCAAAGCTTATATTTGTTTAAGTTATAAGAGCTTCTTCATAGTATCATTTTTATAAACAAAAATATTCATCCTATTGGAGGCTTTTGTGAGACATCTGTGGTGCCTTGCTCCTGCATTCTCTCTTGTTGGCTTGTTATTCAGCTAACCGACATGTGTTGGCTCCTTATTCAGCTAACCAACATGTGTTGGCTTCTTATTCAACTAACTGACATGTATTAGCTTGGCTTTATTACATTTTTTTTTTGCACTGTATAATCACTAAATAACCTCACTCTTCTTTCATTTTATTCACAAGAGAGATGATGCCTTAAATATTCCCTGATTACCATAGGTCATTATTATCATGTGCAGTCACACATTTATGGAGAGAAAAGCTGAGAATGGTTGGAGGTTGTAAAGCTTCAAACAGAGTCTAGGGTCACTGCCTAGACATGTGACTTCATGGCTTAAAGTGCCACTTACAAACCTCATACCTTTATATTCCCAGGTCACACTTCTGTGTCATTCATATTCTAAAGGAAAATAAAAAGTTAAAATTTCATTTTAAGAACTGCTGATTCCATCTCCTCACGTTAAGGCCCCATGAGACTTTTCACACTCAATGTACCCTAAATTGAGCTTTCTGTATCTCCTCTTTATACTGACATCCTCTTGACCTTTTTTAATACACTCCATTTCCATTATGCTGACCTCTTAGGATGGGAACTATTTGGGAGAAAATATATTTTTTATCTGCAAAAATCGTAATAATTTACAAAATTCCCAGTTTTTTTTTCAGTAGATTGGTGGAGAGAAATGTACTCAAAGGAACTTTACTTTTCTGTACATGATAGTACAATTATATTAGAAAACTTTCCTTCAGAACAGAAGAAGCGTCTAAATGTCCGTGGTTTCCTGTAGTCACAAATTTGGCTATTCTGTGGGTCTTTTATCTGACTGGTAAAATTGCTTACTAGCTTAGTCTGCTGGGCAGTAACTAAAGTTCCTAGTTCAGAGTCCATGCCATAATCCTGGCAGCCATCAGTACTGAAGATCATTTGATCTCAATAGTGTACATAGTATTCACAAGAATAATGAGATAAAGAAGAAAGATGAGAAAGTAGGCATGCTGTATGTAGAGTACTTGTTACCAAACTAAACATTTATTTACTTGTGATCAGCAAGTTTATGAGGAAAGATTTCATTATTTTAATTTTAAAATGAAGATGTTGAAGCATATAAAGACTAGATAATTTGACACTATAAACAGCAACATAACAAACAGAAACAAGATCTTGGTCTTGTGATTCTTGATTCAAACTGCTCTTCTTAAGTATGTTGCTGATCATTTGTGGTACACAGGGTGTTGAGTACTGTTTCCAAAGTGCCCCAATAGCATGATAATAAATTATTTAAGTGCCTAGCTCTGAATTATCTTTAAGGAAGACACATCAGCCAAGACGAGAAAATTAATCATAAGGAACCCAAATAACTATTCTTCTCTCCAGTAATTTCATCCTGGGAGGGATACAACCTTGATGCACAGAACAGGAGTAGGAACACATTACAAGTCAGAAGGAAATAGACACATGTCTTGCTTAATGAAACCTCAGTTTGCA
Organism: Mus pahari; assembly: GCF_900095145.1. NCBI lineage: Eukaryota > Metazoa > Chordata > Mammalia > Rodentia > Muridae > Mus > Mus pahari. The sequence continues at coordinate 6,479,035 of NC_034591.1, forward strand.
AAAGCTTTATTTATTAAACTTACTGCTTGGTTTCAAATATACTGTTTGCTTTTCATTGGTGTGATAAGATACCAACCAAATGCAATTTAGGGAGGAAAGTGTTTGTTTGTCTTACATTCTAGAGTCCATCATGGAGGAAAACCAAGACAAGAACATGGAGTCTGGAACTTGACCAGAGACCATGGAGTGCTGTTTACTGGCTTGGTCTTCAATATTTACTCAGATACATTCTTTATACAACCTAGAACCACCCACAACAATATAGACCCCCTCAGATCAGTTCATAGTTAAGAAAAGGCCCCTAAAACATGCATACAAGCAGTCTGATGGAGGCAGTTTCTATATTGATTTTCTTTCTTCAAAAGTATCACTAGATTTTACCAAGTTGACAAAAACCAGGTAGCAAATTAAGAAATCCTTTTGTTTCTATGTGTTCTAGTTACTTCATAGCCCAATTTATAATCCTCTTCACATTGTTTTTCTGAAAGCGTTTAATACAGCAGTATGAATTTCTATAATAGGAACAGTGCAAGAAAATAAGAGTTGAGTATGGAATGTACAGAATGCCCTAGAGTAGTATCCAAAAGAAGGCATATAACACTCAGCATCTATGCCTGAACTGTGGCAGCATACATTGGGAAGGTAACATTTAATGGTGTACACATAGTGTTAAACTTTTAAAAAATTAATTAATTTTCTTTACAACTCAATCACAGCTTCCTCTCCTTCTTCTTATTCTAATCCCTCCCTCTCACCTCCCCTCTCCATATGCCCACACCCTTCCTCTGTTACATATGTGTAGAGGGTCTAGTTGTATCTCATGCATGCTCTGTGGTGGGTGATACTGATCTGATTGAATGTTTCCATGTAGAACAATACAAATAGCTCCATAGTTATCATTGTACACAAAATTGAAGACCAAGTGGATCAAAGACCTCAATGTAAAACCAGATATACTAAATCTCATAGAAAAGAATTTATGGAATATTCTTCAATACATAGGTACAGAAGACAACTTCCTAAACATAATACCAACATCGCAGGCACTAATGTCAAAAATTAATAAACTGCAAGTGAGGGTTTCTTGGCATTACATGAGAGGATAAAGGAATGTTGGTCTCTTTCCCAGATCCCAAGGGTGGGAGCCTTATCACCTCAAAGACAGTAGACAGTAGCTTTCTAGACAGTAGCTTTCCCAAGGATAGTGGTTTTAAGATAGTTTTGAGGACAAGATGGCATCAGTCCTGCTGGGATTTTTCGCCTCTTCAGTGGCCATGTCTCTCTAAAGGCAAGTTATCTTAGAATGGAGTCTTAAGAACAAAATGGAGTTTATTCTGCTACCTCAGTCTTTTCACTAGTGAGTTTTCAAACTTGTATAATCACTTTGGAATTCAATTTGGTGGTTTCTCAGAAAAACTGGGAATAGTTTTACCTCAAGATACAGCTATACCACTCACAAACATGTCCCTGAAAGGTGTACTACCATATCATGAAGACACATGCTCCACTATGTTCATAGCAAATTTATTCCTAAAAATCAAACTGGAAAAAACTCAGATGACCCTCAACCAAAGAATGGATGCAGAAAATGTAGTTTATTTACACAATGGAATACTTTTCATCTATTCAAAACAAGAACATCATGAATTTTGCAGGCAAATGAATGAAACTACAAAATATTATCCTGAGTGAGGTAGTCCAGATACTGAAAGACTCACAGGGTATGTACTTACTTATAAGTTGATATTAGCCACAAAATATAACCATGCTACAGTCCTCAGACATGAAGAACACTTTTCTTTCAAAACTACAGTTTAGGTTTATTCTATGTCTTATATATTCCCTATCATGATTAAGTGGGTTCATTTTACTATACAAGGAAAGAGGATTGAAGGTTAATTGAAAAAATGAAACAGAAATAATTTAATTTTTAAAGCTCATCATTTTTTTTTTTTGGTAATGAGTAACAGTGATAAATTCTATTATAACTAGTTTTGCTTCAATGTGTAATTACAGTTCCCATCAAATCTCAGGTTGTACAGAGGTTCCTGCACAAGTTGCATTGTTTTAAAACAATCAAATGTGTACTCCTGGGGCCCACACTACTGCAAAGGATTACAAAAGTGTCAATTCAGTGCTTAGTACAGAGTGTGAAAACTTCTCAAAGTGCCAATGTGCTTTAATGAGGAGTCTCTTCAGAAACATATTTTTGCCATCCTGAAAGGGTTTGTTCTACATAGTGAGCATTTTACCTTATAGGTGGAGCAAAGCCAGTATTCACATAAAGGATAATCTTCTGGCCATTATACTGCAGATAATCAAACAGGGATTACTACTCCAAATACTTGGTATGCATAAGAGTAATGTTTGGAATTTCTTCACATATAGAAAATCTCTTGTGAAGTTTTTCCCTAGAGAATGAGATAAATATAAATAGTTCAATAAAATACTATGCATGATTCTGAAAGAACACTCTAGCATCTGTCCTGGAAATACAAAATCATGAAGCAATGAGGAAACTCACAAAAATGGCTCAAAATACAAAATATGTTAGAAGGATATTAACACCAAGGAGTCAACTTTAACTCCTTTGTTACTAACATATTTTGCATAAAACACTCTTTCAAAATAAGGAGCTAATAATTTCCTGTAATATTTTACACTATTGACTTCTTTGTTAATTGTTACTTTCTTAGAAAATTGTTATGCAGACTACTTTTAATTTCTGGGAAAGATTTTATATGACACTAAACACTGGTACAGCCATAGGCAATTTTCAATTATAAGAGTTAAGTCTGTCTTCAAAGTTCTGCAAGTGGTCACAGTGATTGTCATAGAATGGTATTCCTTGGAGATCATACTTCTCTTTTTTTGATTTTGAGATATTTGGTGTGTATTTATGCATTAATAATTACTTTCTATTTAAATAGCTTTCATAGTTTGTAATTTGAACCAATTTTAACTTATTCCATCATAACCAAACATTGAGGTAACTTAATTATTGCACATGTGATTATTGTTTGTTTATGTATGTATGCATGTATGTGACCATGCATATGCTATAGAGTGTCAGTAGAGGAAAGAGAATTTTTTAATTTAATTTAATTTTTAAAACTTACTCACTTTGCATCCCTCTTACTGCCTCCTCCCCTGTCATCTCCTTCTGTGGGAAGCAGGTGCAGCCACGCAGCAGCCAAAATGGCACCCTGGCTCATTGCCAAGTCCCGTGATCTCTGCTTGTTTAACAAGAACCTGATCGTGCACACCTGAATGATCATGCGCTGGCCACCTGATGCATAGCATCATACAGCATGATATTGAGTCACTGGCCTATTAACATGCACCCTGTCTGTGTACATGGCTTGTGTGTAGAGTGTGCTGAATGCTGAATGGATGATGAAGAGTGATGAGAGACAAGTGCAGAGGATGGATACGGATAAATTGGGCGATCCCCCAGAATAAAAGAAGCTAAAGCAGATGCAGAAGCTGAAGTGGAAATTGTGGAAGCTGCTTGAACCCTGTCTTGGTGTATGTACATGTCGTCTTTTCCCCACCTCTGCTTGCAGAAGGTTGAAGGTCTTGGCATCTTGTGGCCCATACAGGGAACTCTGAAAAGAGCAGCTAAATCAAGAAGCAAGAGCTACGGGTGAGTTCTATGGTAGAAGTTAAGTGAGGTTCCCGGTATAGGGATGGAGTTAGGTTCCTGGCACAGGGATGAAGTTACCAGGAATTTCCACTTTTGTAAATTTTAGCTTTCTAGGATTTAATTTTACTTATTAGAATCCCTGTCAGGCTATTAGACCAGATCCCTGTAATGTATGGTTGCTGTGTGGTATTGTCATCACTGTGACTCAGGTGGAGGGATCAGAGATTCAGTATGACTCCTTTTGATTGGCAAAATTTGGTGCACCTGTTCAACAAGAAGGAATAAGCTCTCTGCTGAAAACCGGAATCTTATTAGTAAGTATACCCATATCTTTGTGGGGAAGAGATGTCATGAAACAAATGTGTGTGAGGCTTGTTACAGAGGGCAATTATAGCCCACAAAGTATAGTTATCATGAATAAAATGAATTTTAAAGCAGGGAAGGGACTGAGGAAACTTGAGGATGGTCGAGTAACTCCCATTCTTATAAGAGACAATGAAGGAAGACATGGGTTGGGTTTTTCCTAGGGGCCACTGAACAAATAGCCATCAAATGAGATAAAAATATGCCGGTGTGGGCGCCTCAGTGTTTCTTACCTAAAGAAAAGTTATTAAACTCTCAGATGAAAACTGGAATCTTATTAGTAAATCAGAGAGTGGATTTGCTCCAAGAGCAGATAGATATTCTGGAGCAATTAGTCTTTGTGTCATGTGTAGCCCATTAGTCAGGAATTTGTGTAACCTCTGTGCAGTATCAGAACTTTTCTCATGCAGCTAATTTGTCCCACAAAATTGGATCAATGCTATTAGGAAATTGGAGTCATGATTTCAATAGCAAGATGAAAGAATTACAGGTATCCATTGTTGCAGTGAATAACATCCATGTGGAGATTGCCACCGCTTAGCAGTGGTTGGAGATGATCCAGGGGACCTTCAGCTTCCTCAAGGATTGGGGAGGGATGGCCTTCTGGGGATTTTTGCTATGTTCTGTATGTGTTGGTATGCTGTGGTGGATGATATGCATGTGCAGATGGGTGTAGGCCAATAAACAGTTGTTGATTCAAGCTATGGCAGCTATAGAGTCAGGTAATTCGCCCCATGTTTGGTTCAGTAGGCTGGATCATTTATCTATGATGGGTAAGACTTTCATATGTGCATACCAACCTAAGACAGGCTGGTGAAAGTGAGTTCACCACGCCTATGATGGGTAAGGATGTAACATGAATGAGGGCAATCTAAGACAGATGTGATCCCGGAGCCATTTTAATTAAATAAAAAGGGGGAGATGTGGGAAGCAGGTGCGGCCCATGCAGCAGCCAAGATGGTGCCCTGGTTCATTGTCAAGCCCCGTGATCCTTGCTTGTTTGTCAAGAACCTGATCATGCACCTGAATGATCATGTGCTGCTAGCCTGACGCATAGCATCATACAGCATGATTTTGAGTCACTGGCCTATCACCAAGCACCCTGTCTGTGTGCATGGCTCATGTATAGAGCCTGCTGAATGCTGATTGGATGACGAAGAGTGATGAGAGCCAAGTGCAGAGGATGGATGCGGATAAATTGGGTGATCACCCAGAATAAAGGAAGCTAAAACAGATGCAGAAGCTGAAGTGGAAACTGCGGAAGCTGCGGAAGCTGCATGAACCCTGTCTTGGTGTACATGTCGTCTTTTCCCCACCTCTGCTGGCCGAAGGCTGGGGCACGAGGCACCCTCCCACAGTCCTTCCCCCATCCCTCCCTTCCCTTCTCCTCTGAGCTGGTGGGGGGCCCTGGCATAGTCTACCCTGGCACTTAATTTTCTGCTAGGCTAGGATCTTACTCTCCCACTGAGGCCAGACACGGCAGGCAGCTAGAGAAACATTTCCCACTTACAGGCAACAGCTTTTGTAATAACCTGCATTCTAAGTTTTTGAGACCCACATGAAGACTAAGCAGCACATCTGCTACATATGAGTGGGGAGGCATAGGTCTAGCCCGTTTGTTCTGTGGCTGATTGTTCAGACTCTGAGAGCCCCAAGAGTCCAGGTTAGTTGACTCTGTCAGTCTTCCTGTGGGATTCCTCTATTCTTTGGGGTCTTCAACACTTCCTCCTATTTTTCCAAAGGAGTCTCCAAGCTCCATCCACTGTTTGGCTGGCCGTGTCTATATGTATCATTCTGAGTCACCTGCTGGTGGATTCTTTCAGGGGACAACTTGCTCCTGTATGCAAGTATAACTTAGTATCATTAATAGTGTTAGGGATTGATGGTTGTCCATGAGATGGGTCTCAAGTTGGGACAGCTATTGATTGGCCATTCCCTTAGCCTCTGTCCATCCCCCATGCCTGCATATCTTATAGATAGGAAAATTTGGGGGTTGAAGTTTTGTAGGTGAGTTGGTGGTTCTATTGATCCACTGGGGTTCCTGCCTGACTATAGGAGGTGGCTTCTTCAAGTTCCATATCCCTAATGTAGTGAGTCACAGCTAAGGTCATCCCCATTGATTTTTGTGCCTCCCTTATCCCAGATCTCTGCATTGTCCTGGAGATCCTATCCATCTCCTCCCCTCCATCACTTGCATGTTTTCACTCATTTTCATGGCCATATAGCCATCTATTCTGTCCTTCTCCACACCTAATCCTAGATGCCCCATTCCCCTCCCTATCCCCTCTCCTTCCCAAGTCCCTCCTTCTAGCTACCTCTTATGACTGTTTTATTCCTCCTTCTAAGTGAGAGTCAAGCATCCTTGCATGGGCTTTCCTTCTTCTTCTTCTTCTTCTTCTTCTTCTTCTTCTTCTTCTTCTTCTTCTTCTTCTTCTTTTTTTTTTTTTTTTT
>NC_034591.1:6485509-6492258 GCF_900095145.1 Mus pahari
GTATAGCCCTGGCTGTCCTGGAACTCACTTTGTAGACCAGGCTGGCCTTGAACTCAGAAATCTGCCTGCCTTTGCCTCCCGAGTGCTGGGATTAAAGGTGTGCGACACCATGCCTGCCATGGGCTTTCCTTTTTGTTTAGCTTCTTTGGATCTGTGAGAGAAATGTGATACTTGCAATTTATGGCTAATATCTACTTATAAGTGAGAACATACAATGCATATTCTTTTGGACCTAGGTTACCTCACTCAGGATTATATGAGGTAAAACCTCTTGATAAATACTGTCCATATTTTTATTGTGTGTTTGTGTATATATGTATGTATACATGTATGTATGTGATCATGCATATGCTATGTTGTGCCAAGAGAGCATAAGATTATCTCCCTGCACTATGTGGATTCAAGCTATTAGGCTTAGCTTTAATAGTCTTTATCTGATGATTCATTCCAGTAACCCAAATTGTTTAAATATTTTTAATGGCACTGTTCTTACTGTATGTTAGAATACACATGGACAGAGATTTGATACTATTTATAGTATCATTGCACACCTGATAGAATTATATTTGATTTTGTTTTTAGGAAGATGGATAAAAAACAAATACATTATATTTTGTGTGTTAATAAGGGCTCAAAAAATTTGAGCATTATCTCTCTTTTATACAAATCATAACACTTAACACTTCAACATGTATAGTCAGATTGGATAGATTTAAATATATTCCAGGAAATTATAAAAGAAACCATGTGACTTGCTTTTATGGAATAAGAAGAGAAACAATAGAAAAATGTAAATGGGAAATTCTGGAGCAAAAAAATTGAACATCAGGGCAATGAAAATGAAATGGAGTACAAAGATGAGGGGAAACCCAGAGAGGATGGTGGTACACTCACATATTACATTGAAAGCATAGTGCTGTGCAGGTTACTCAGGGAAAGACATCAATAGTCCCCTCTGGAGCTGGATGCTACGCGATTCGCCAAGTAAGATAAGTTCATTTGTGCAACTGTGGCATAGCTGACCACTTTCTCAGTGGCTTTGAGGCCTGATACACAGTAGGGAATTCCAAGATTGGCATTACAATCCTGATCAATAACTTATGGCTAGAGAGGTGTATTGGTTATTTTTCTGTTGCTGTGATAAAATGTGATGGCCAAGATAACGTAAGGAAGATAGCATTTATTTATTGTGGCTTATATCTTCAGAGGAGTAAGAGGCCATCATGGACAGGGAGACATGGCAGAGGGCTACATGGGCATCTCAGGAAGTAGATTTCTCACCTCTTCAGTTAAACACAAATCAGAGAGGTCAAACTCAAAGACTACTCTATAATTCATTTTCTTCAACAAGGCTGTATCAATTACATTTCTATAAATGATGCTATAAATTGGACGTCCAGTATCCAATTTCCCCAGACAATGGAAGCCAATTCCCATTCAAAAAGTCAAGTTATTTACTTTAGGGAATAACTCACTATATTAGTCAGGGTTCTCTAGAGTCACAGAACTTACGGATAGTCTCTATATAGTAAAGGAATTTATTGATGACTTACAGTCTGCAGTTCAATTCCCAACAATGTTCAGTAGTAGCTGTGAATGGAAGTCCAAGGATCTAGCAGTTGCTTAGTCCCACACGGCAAGCAGGTGAAGGAGTGAGAACAGGACTCCCTTCTTCCAATTTCCTTATATGGTCTCCAGCAGAAGGTGCAGTCCTGATTAAAGGTGTGTGCCACCACACCTTTAATCCCAGATGACCTTGAACTCAGAGATCTCCCTGTCTTAATCTTCTGGAATTCATAGCCACTTTGCCTCAAGATCTCCATACCAAGATCCAAATCAGAAACTTCTATCTCCCAGCCTCCAGATTAGGGTCACTGGTGAGCCTTCCANTTCTGGATTGTAGTTCATTCCAAATATAGTCAAGTTGACAAACAGGAATAGCCACTACACTCACTATTTTACTAAATGGTCATGCTGTCAAATTATCTTCTATATAATTTTGTTTATACCAACAGATCTAAGTTGCTTTTAAGCTTTGTAAGTTATGTTTCTTACAGTGAACAGCAGTCAATGGTGATACACATTTGGTCAACTTTTTGAGACTAAGAGTTCGTCACATGTTCAGTAAGAGACCTCCCACTTAGCAGAACATCTTAGTCACCACCTCTCTTCTAGTCAACACTCAAATAACTTGTATAAAAGGAGACTGAAAGAGTGAGCAGGGGGCTGTTGAAGAGTAATATGAAACAGAATCTTCTGAACATGCCAAGGTCATTACACTGATGAACTCAAAACTAAAATGGTCACTTGCATAATATGTGCACTGAATCAAGCCAGCATAGCTGAAGAGTTATTTTCAGTAATAGCTGCTGGGAGAAGTAGAATGTTTCTTTCTGAGGTGTGTTCTCACTCGTCGTTTTCAGATCTTGTATATAACCCAACACCCATGCACATATGAGCAGTATTGCTTAGACACAAATTAAAATTATGAATAAATAAAGACACGAAGTTGGAAGAATAATATTTAAGGGAGAGTACAGAGGAATTTGGAGACGAAATATAGGAAGAAACAATCATATTTCATTGTATGCATGTATGGAATTCAATAATAAAAGTTATTTCATATGGAAGCAAAATATAGACAAAGGATAAAAATGTTATAGAAAATATTTAAACAGCATTTATTTTTGCTTTTAAAAAAAGCTTTTATTACACTTATTTACTTTGTATAAGTGGGAAGTTTGTTCAAGTGCATGTCATAAGGCATGCCAGTGTTTTTATTTGGATGTTTTACATGCCTAGAAACCTACTTTATAACATGTAAAATCACTGGTGATAATACTTTGGGACATTGTGAAGTTATCAAAATATATGCAATTGATTTTCCTCATGAATGTCCTTATGCTCCAAAGTCATGCTGAAGTTTAATTGAAGTTGAGAAACTCTAGCCTGTAACAAAAGCATTAGTATTTCTTAATACAATTGTAATAGATTAACATTTTCATTTGTGGAATGAAACATATCAGCTACTCTAGATAAAAGAATGATTATTAAAGTTATTTTCCTTATTTCTTGCTCTTGTAACCATTCAATCAGCATATTTAATGTTATTAAGCAGCTCTATTATAAATTGGTAGCCATTTTTTTAAATCCTCTTTATTATAAAGCAAATGAAAGATTGTGGCTAAGTTATTGAAGACAAAGCTTATCATTTTTGCTCTCAAAATAGTTTGTTGGAATTGGAATAGAATCGGTTTATAAAGTAATTTAACTACTTGAGATATTTAGTTCAAAGTGCACATAAAATATCTGAATTACTTTTGGTTTCACTGAATATTTTAATGAAGAATTTAGAGCTTTATGTACCAGCTGAGTAATTAAAGTGAATTCTGTTTTAAATTTAACAAAGTCAGTAAAAATAGCTTAATGGACATTTTTAGAGTATTTACTTCTACACAGGATCAAAGTTTATTTGGTTTTCAAATTATTCTAAAATTGGTATGAAATTTTGTCCCAAAACATTTATCAGAGTGGCAGTAAATAAGATCATAGTCATATTTTACCAAAATAAAGAAGGGAAATTTAGTTGGCATTTTATTTTTCATTGTTGAGATACTTTCAGCACACAGTTTGCCACAATATATATCAACATCTTAAAACAGTGTTGCTTTAAGTATTACTATCTTGAATAACATCTTTATATATCTCCTAAGTGACATAAAGGAAACTGGGCTTCCCTTCTAGGGCTCTTTGCTGTCATGCTTCAATTCAACTTTATTATTAAATTGTTTTGTCAATGAGACTAAGAACCATTCTGGGCAGAATAAAAGGTAAATGACTGTGCTTGCCCAGAAGAGGGTAATGGAGGAAAGAACGAAAAAGTCACGCTCTTTAAGGTGTAGTGGTGGTCAGACACATGGTCAGAAAGCCACATAGCAGGGTGAAGAGCGAGGAAGCTCAAAATCCCTGGAGGAAGCCCCAAGTGTTAAAGAAAAATTGCTAAGAAATAAATAAAAGAGAGGTGTGCTTTTCTGAAAATTTCTGAGGTCCATAAACTTACTGTACAGGATGTAAATATTCTGGAAAAAATTAAAAACAACATCTCATTAAAGAGCTAATTATCTCTATCTCCCTTCTACAATACTCCCCGGATTCTGCCTGATGTTTGGCCGTGGTACTCTGCATCTGCCTCTATTCAATGCTGATTAAAGCCTCTCAGGGGACAGTTATTCTAGGGTCCTGTCTGCAAACAAGACTATCATTAATAGTGTCAGAGGTTGGCTTTTTCACGTGGGAAGGATCTCAACTTGAGGCAGAAACTGGATGCTGCTCCTTTAGTCTCTGCAGCACCTTTAACCCTGCACATCTTCTGGCAAGTCAAATCACTGGTTGAAGGTTTTGTTGGCATGTTGATGTCATTGTTCCTCCTCAGGAACTCCTTTCTGACTATAGGAGGTAGATACTTTAGTCTCTATATTCCCCCTCTGGAAGGAATATAAACAAAGGTCACCACATAGTTTCCCTGTATCCTCTTTCATTCCATTTTCATTTCTTGTTATCAGCCCTCTCTAGAACCCCCTTCTCCCCACACCTGATCACAATCCCTGTTACTCTCCTCAGCTCCTGTCCTACCCAATTTCCTCTCTATATACACCTCTAATGAATATTTAGTTTCCCCTTCTGAATGAGATTTGAGCATCCTCCCCTAGGATCTCCTATTACCCAGTATCTTTGGGTCTGTGGCTTGTAGCTGGTTGCTCTGTACTTTATAACTAATGTCCACTTACAAGTGAGTACACGCTAAGCATGTATTTCTGGCTCTGAATTATCTCACTCAGGATGATATTCTAAAATTCCATCTATTTGCTTGCAAAAATCATAATGTCTTTGTTTTAAATAAGTGAATAATATTCTGTCGAGTAGATGTACCACATTTCCTTTGTCCTTTCTTCAGTTGAGTGTTTTTTATATTGTTTTCATTTTCTAGCTATTACAAAAAAAGCTCCCATGAACACAGCTGAGCAAGTGTCACTGTGGGGTAATGGGGTATCTTTGAATATACATCTAGGAATGGTGTAGCTGTGTTATGAGGTAGAAATATTCTCATTTTTCTGAGAAACTATCAAATTGACTTCCAAAGTAGTTGTACAAGTTATTACTCCAAATAGGAATGCAAGTAGGATGGATCAAGTATACCACAAGACCTACAGAGTCAACTAACCTGGGAACAACATGGGAGTTCATAGAACCTGGGCTACCAACCAGATGACATGTAAGAGCTGGACATAGACCCCCCCCCATACACTTATTGCAAGTGTGAAGCTTGTCTTCATGTGGGCCCCCTAACAAGTGGAGCGAGAGTGGGGCGTGTCTCTGTCTCTTTTCCTTGCCATTGGATCCCTTTCCTCCCTACTTGGACTGCCTGGTTGGGCTTGAGTGGGAGAAGATGTACCTGGACCTGTTGGGTCTAGATGCCCCAGTGTGGAGTGGTAGCCAAGGGGGGGCTCCCCTTCTCTGAGAATGGGAGGGGGCAGTGAGTGAAGGTTTTGTAAGCGTGGGACTGAGAAGAGAGGAGGAAAGGGGCTGCGATCTGGATGAAAAGTGAATCAAACAAGAAAAAGATGAGAAATAAAGGAAAGAAAGAAAGTAAGAAAGAAAGAAAGAAAGAACTAATCATCCCGCCTATCTCTTTAGCATAGCTTCAGATGGGACTTCTTCTCCAGTAATGTTTTCTTTCTTCCTTCCTTTCTTCCTTTCTTCCCTCCTTCCTTCCTTCCTTTCTTTCTCTTTCTTTCTTTCTTTCTTTCTTTCTTTCTTTCTTTCTTTCTTTCTTTCTTTCTTTCTTTCTTTCTTTCTTCTCTAGTAGTGGTTTCTTTCTTTCTTTCTCTTTCTTTTTTTGCAGTGGTTGGCTGCAAGCATCTGCCTCTATAATTGTCAGGCTTTGGAAAAGACTCTCAGGAGACAACTCTATCAGGATCTGTCAGCAACTACTTCTTGGCATCCACAATAGTGTCTACATTTGGTGACTGTATATGGGATGTCTCTGGATGGCGTTTCCTTTAGTCTCTACTCCACAATTTGTCTCCATATTTCCTCCTGTGTGTATTTTGTTCCCCCTTCTAAGAAGCACTAAAACATTCATACTTTGGTCTTCCTTCTTCTTGAGATTAATGTGGTCTATGAATTGTATCTTGGGTATTCTGAGCTTTTGGGCCAATATCCACTAATTAGTGATTGCATACTGTGTGCTCTTTTGTGATTGGGTTATCTCAGGATATTTACAAGTTCCATCAATTTGCCTGCAAATTTCATGAAGTCATTGATTTTAAAAGCTGAGTAGTGCTCTATTGTGTAAATGTACCACATTATCTGTATCCATTCCTCTATTGAGGGACATCTGGGTTCTTTCCAGCTTCTGACTATTATAAATAAGGCTGTTATAAACATAGTGAAGCATGTTTCCTTGTTATATGTTGGGTAATAAGCTCAGCCCACCCAGAATGGGAATTCTCCAGTCAAGCCAAACATTCTATTTTCTTAACTAGAGGTTATTTTTCTTCTCTAACAAAATAACCTTCTAGAAATTAATGTCTGTGGAGAATAGAATTGTTTTTTTTATATATTTTTTAATTTATTTACTATTATTTTCTTTAAATATACTTCAAATGCTATCCCGAAAGTTCCCTATATACCCCCGCCTCTGCTCCCCTAACCACCCATACCCACTACTTGGCCCTGGCCTTCCCCTG
>NC_034591.1:6492269-6496270 GCF_900095145.1 Mus pahari
AACCCTCACAGGTGGCCACCTTTCCTCTGGAGAGGAAGGTGCTCAAATTTCTGGAGCCCCAAACAGGGTCTGTCCCTGAAGTTAGGTTGCTTCTGTCTGTCCCAAAGCTGTGTAGCTTCTGTGGTCCAAACTCTTTCCAGCACAGACTGGAGACCAGAAGTTGTGTTACTTCTCCAGGCCACCCTCTAACTGGGAGTGGACTGGAGGAAAGATGGCTCACCTTCTGGCTCAGGCCTTGAGACTCCTCCCGGGTGGACACCCCTCCTCGGGCAGGAAAGGTGCTGTGTGAAGGTTCAGGCCTGGTGACTGCACTCCGGCAGACAACCCTCCTCGGGCTGGATAGGCGCTGGATGACTGGAACCAGAAACAGGATCCTTCCCAGAAGCTGTGAAGCCTCTCCAATCTGCCCTCTCCCCGGCAGTGCACTGGAGCAAAAAGCTTGTTTTAATCATGCTCTAAACCCTAAGATTCATGGATGTTTGTGGAAGAGGGGTTGGAAAGATTATAAGAGACCGAGTTGGTGGATAAGTGCAAGGAAGCATTGTTTTACATACAGAAGAGGGCAGATGTATAAATGAACTAAAGTTGCTGTAACAGATTGCTTAAGACCTATTCAAGCTCAAACTAGAAAAATTCCAAACATGAAACTTGGGATGTGAGGGCAGGTCCCCACCTCGAGCTGAGGAGCTATGAACATTTGATAGCTGCTTGAAAAGGGACATCAGTTTTCCTTATGACCTCTGGTAGGTTGACCATGCTTTATCATAATCCATAACGTCTAAGAGTACTTGGGCAATCAATATTGGAGTCTGTGGACTAACCAAAATCAAGAAAAAGACATCGGGAAATAGAAAGTGTAGGAAGGTAGAAGTGAATCTGGAAGGAGGTGGGGGAATAGAAAGTGAATATATCGGAATACATTACGTGAATTCTCAAAAAATAATAAAATATTCAAAAGTAAAAAGAAAAAGGGGAACAGGGAAAATAAAACTTAAGAATGAATAATATCTTAGTCAGGGTTTCTATTCCTGCACAAACATCATGACCAAGAAGCAAGTTGTGGAGGAAAGGGTTTATTCGGCTTACATTTCCATAATGCTGTTGACCATCAAAGGATGCAGGACTGGAACTCAAGCAGGTCAGAAAGCAGGAGCTGATGCAGAAGCCAAGGAGGGATGTTCTTTACTGGCTTGCTTCCCCTGGCTTGCTCAACTTGCTCTCTTATAGAACCCAAGACTACCAGCCCAGAGATGGTCCCACCCACAAGGAGCCATTCCCCACTTGATCACTAATTGAGAAAATATTTTACAGCTGGATCTCATGTAGGCATTTCCTCAACTAAAGCTCCTTTTGTGTGATAACTCCAGCTGTGTCAAGTTGACACAAAATTAGCCAGTACAAATAACAATAGTAGTTAATGATAATTCAAATGTAAATATCCATTTACATAATTAGGATGATAATTTAAAGCATAGATGGCATATTTGTATAGTCTCAAAAGGGATATCTCAAAACATTTATTAAAAAGAATGGAGACATTTTTACTTGTTAATTGGAGAATCCTAGTAGATCCCATTTTAGCAAAGTAGTCATTAATGCCTTAAATAATGAAAAGAGAAATCAGTAATATGAAGCACTGAGAAGAACATGCCACCTCTGTAAAATCTTTCCTGAACATTTATATTTAATCTACCCCTAATCGCAATAGCCATACACTCACTGAGAGACATCCTAAACAAGACTTCCCAATTACTCAAGTCAAGGCACTGAAACAAAGACAGTAGTAGCCTGAAATTGCCTTAAAGGATACAAAGACAAAATCCAATGTGAGACCCTGTACAGAGTCTTGACACAGAGTGGGAGATGAATGGAAGAAATGTTATTGAAAGCCATATTCCTTTTATACTTTTATTAAATATGCTATGCAAAAGTTATACTTGAATTATAAGATGTATGCTATCATTATACAAAATGTTAAGATCAGAGAAAGTAGCATGAAGCATTTTGAGAAAATTTTGAATATTTATTATATAATGTAGCTATGGTTTCACAATATTAAAACTTAAAAATGTTCCTAATGCCCACATTTTTGATTTGTCTGTCCCACCACCTGAAGCTTAATTAAATCCAACCTATTGGGTTGTATTTTCCACTGATGCTTTGTCCTTTCTGAAAAACATTTTTAACACACAGAATAAGTTGGAATGAGGAATGTTTCTATTCACCCTACAGTTGCAATTTTTGTCAGGATAATTTATTGTTGTGTTTCCATTTCCTTCTCTCATTGATAATGCTGTCATGAGCAGAAATCATCTGAAGTTCAATGTGTCAGCTTCCCCAAGTGCTTCGAATTTGGAAGAGTAAAGACCAAAAACTCTGCTTTTGGGCCTTCTCATTAATCAAGATGCTGTTTGGATGATATTTTCATTCTAGTTGACCATATCAACCATAATCTAACACTTGCAAAGATGTAGGCAATAAAAACATCTTTACATATTGGCTTTGGCTGCTTCCAAATTATTTAACATGACTGTGATATTTGTCTTCATATTTTTCAACATGCCTTTGTTACAAAATAAATATCAATATTAAATTGTTTAAACAATATATTTACTATTTTTATTATAGTAAGAGTATGTCAGTTACAGTACAGTCAGATATATTGATTCATCTCTCCTATCCCGCTTATTCAGCTTACTTCTTACAAGTTATTAAAGATTTTTTAAGCCTGGACACCATCTGCAATATTTGCTTAAGAAATAGTTGACAAGTTTTTAATCATACATTTTCTAGTTAAACACTCTCCAAGTATTTTTTTGAAAATACAGTTTGAAACATTAGTCATTCTGAACAAATATGAGTTAAAATATATTCAAATATTCAATTAAAGCAATTACTAGTATGTATGTCCTGGTTTATAATGCATATATTAAAATTAGTTGCTATATGTTATTATACTTTTACAGAAATTAAAGATTGCAAATTAGATGTCAACTGGTAAAAAAGAAAAATTGTGAGATTTTAAAAAGCACAAGATTATTATTAACTTATTTTATTAAATAGTATAATGCCTTAAGTAATATCAAGTAAATTTATAAGCCTTTATTATGGGATTGGCTTGTCAATTGTTAATGGCACATTCTTCTGGAACGGGACAGGATTCTCATTCATGTACTTGTCATCTGAGCCCTCTTAGATTCCTCATCCTGTGCAGACCCTTCCTGATGCTTCTGTAGCCTACGTGGTGTCCAGTGCAGTTCATTAGTCATTTGGCAGCTTAATGTTTCCCTATGATTATTCTTGCTACCTGGCAGCATTATTTTTTGTATTTTGTTTTGTTTTGTTTTTGATTTGTGTGTGTGTGTGTTATTCATTTCTGTTTTTTTTTTTAAGATTTTGCTTCAAATTTTTATTAGATATTTTCTTCATTTCAAATGCTATCCCTGAAAGTCCCCTATACCCCCCCTTGCCCTGCTCCCCTACCCACCCACTCCCACTTCTTGGCCCTGGCATTCCCCTGTACTGGGGCATATAAAGTATGCAAGCCCTGTCAGCAAATCTTTACATATTAGCTGTTGTGTTTTAAAAAAATAAAAAATAAGGAACTCATATGCTTAGTGGAGGTTCAGTATGGTGTGGGGAAGGGGGTGCCTCTGCAGGCCCATGCTAAGGTATCTCTTCCCATTGAGGTACCAGCCACATGAGGGTATAGTATAGAATACAGTTTATTTAGTGCATGGGGAGGAGAGTTGAGAGAGTAGAGACAGAGAAAGGCAAGGGGGGGTGAGGGTGGGGGGGGAAAGAGAGACAGAGACAGAGAAAGAGAGAGAGAGACAGAGAGAGAGAGAGAGACAGAGGCAGAGACAGAGAGAGACAGAGACAGAGAGAGAGAGAGAGAGAGAGAGAAGAGTAGAGGCCGGCTATGAGTACATGGAGAGAAAGGAAGAGGGGACTGAGGAGAGAGAGGGAAGAGGGTAAGGGAGCAGATAAGAGAGTGAGGA
>NC_034591.1:6496685-6498039 GCF_900095145.1 Mus pahari
TTTCTGGCTCCAGTCACCCTGCACCTTTCCCTCCTAAGGAGGGGTGTCTGCCTGGGAGGAGTCTCAAGGCCTGAGCCTGAAGGAGAGCCGCCTTTGCTCCTGTTCTCTTGGCCTCCAATCTGCACTGGCAAGAGTGTGGACCACAGAACCTACACAGCTTCGGGACATACAGAAGCAATCTAACTTCTGGGACAGACCCTGTTTCAGGCTCCAGAAATTTGAGCACCTTCCTTTCCAGAGGAAAGGTGGCCACCTGTGAGGGCTCTGTCTGCCAGAGCAGGTGAGAGAGACATATTGTGTCCAGGGTCCCTCAGTGGCTAGACTGTGCAGGTGAGTGAATAATCTGCAGAGGCAACACATCTTCTGGCAAATGCCCTGTTTTGGGCCTACATCTTCAGCAAGGAGGCAGATCTGAATGCCAGCCCTCTGTGCACATTCCCTGCTACAGGAGAGCTTCCCTGCAGAGAGTAATGTGACCACAGAGACTCAAGAGAGACCTGGACTCCCAGGACTGCTGACAGAATCTAACAGAATCACAGGAGGAACAAGCTCTAACCAGAGACAACTGTAACAACTAACTCCAGAGATCACCAGATGACAAAAGGCAAACGTAGGAATCTTACTAACAGAAATCAAGACCACTCACCATCATCAGAACCTAGCACTCCCACCTCAGTCAGTCCTGAATACCCCAATACACTCGAAAAGCAATAATCCGATTTAAAAGCATACCTCATGATGCTGGTAGAGAACTTTAAGAAGGGCATTATTAAAGAAATGCAGGAGAATGCTGCTTAACAGGTCCAAATCCTTAAAGAAAAACAGGAGAATACTTCTAAAGAGGTAGAAGAGAGAGAAGAGACCAGAAACAAACAGGTGATGGAATTGAACAAAACCATCCAAGACTTAAAGGGATATAGAAGCAATAAAGAAAACCCAAAATGTGACAACTCTGGAGATAGAAACCCTAGGAAAGAAATCAGGAACCATGCTACTGGTACAGAGTCAGACATATAGATCAATGGAATAGAATTGAAGATCCAGAAATGAATCCTCACACCTCTGGTCACTTGACCTTTGACAAGTAGAAACCATCCAGTGGAAAAAAGACAGCATTTTCAACAAATGGTGCTGGCACAAATGGCAACTATCACGTAGAAGATTGAGAATTGATCCATTCTTATCTCCTTGTACAAAGCTCAAGTCTAAGTGGATCAAAGACCTCCCCATAAAACCAGAGACACTGAAATTGATAGAGGAGAAAGTGGGGAAAAGCCTGGAAGATATGGGCACAGGGAAAAAATTTAGCAACAGAACAGCAATGGCTTGTGCTGTAAAATCAAGAATTGACAAA
>NC_034591.1:6500207-6501581 GCF_900095145.1 Mus pahari
ACCAGTACCCCCTGAGCTCGTGTCTCTAGCTGCATATGTAGCAGAAGATGGCCTAATCGACCATCATTGGGAAGAGAGGCCCCTTGGTCTTGCAAACATTATATGACCCAACACAGGGGAAGGCCAGGGCCAAGTAGTGGGAGTGGGTGGGTAGGGGAGGGGGGGGATAGGGAACTTTTGGGATAGCATTTGAAATGTAAATAAAGAAAATAATAATGAGAGAGAGAGAGAGAGAGAGAGAGAGAGAGAGAGAGAGAGAGAGAGAGAGAGAGGATATGGCAAGCACCCTGCCCCTTTTATAATGAATCAGGCACACCTGGCTCTTTCCAGGTAACTGAGGTGGAGCCTACCCGAAATGCCAACATTATCTACTTTCTCACGTTCCCTAATCAGAAATATATTAGATGTCAGTTGTTTCAAGATATATTTTGTTATTCTATTTCCTGAATAGAGTAATTGCAATACTTCGGGTTTTGTTTATCTCTTTGTTTGTTTGTTTCTTGAATCAAAATGTAAATTTGCTTCAAGGATGATGTAATCCACATCCAAATGAGTTTAACACACTTAATAGTACTTTAAATGGCAGGCTAATCTTTTGAAAATACAGGTCATAAATCTGAAGATAACCTAGATCCTTTTCTGTCTCAACTCTGGACTTGTCAGGGTCTGAAGCAGGTAGCATCCTGATTCAGCTGTGAAGTTCCTGCTGCCTGCTGATCATTTTTGTGGATGCTTCCCATTCCACATTCTGTTTTTCCTCCTTCCTCTTACCTGCTCCCTCTTCTCAGACCACAAATGTTGAGGAAGATTTTTCCATCACAGCGTACATTGGCCCTTCTCTACTGCACAGGAATCATGAAAATAATGAATAAACACAATTTCCTTGACTCAGTATTCTATACAAAAAAATTATGTGTCAATAAATGAGCATGTATCAAGGTAAAAAAATAAATGCTATAATGTAAAGAGAACTGACAGCAAAATGAAAGCTTATGACATTTTTACAACGGAGGTTTTTTTTATACATTCTCACATTGTCATCTTGATAGCTATGAAAGGTTTATGACAGAAAAAGGTCTGATTATGCTCTTTATATTAAGAGACGAGTCAGTGATTATTTGACCTAATTAGAATGTCCTGTCTATTATATATAGTAAAGTGTGATTAAAAATCGAGGTCGTCACAAGGTAACTATTGTTTGACTTGAAATTTTACTCTTTATTTTGTCTTCTAGAGGTAAGTCTACCATTTTTACTTTTCTCTTTTATTTTAATCTACCTTTCTTTGTTTCTTTCTTTGCTTCTTCCTTCCTCTCATTCCTTTTCTTTCTCTCTCTCTCTCTCTCTCTCTCTCTCTCTCTCTCTCTCTCTCTCT
>NC_034591.1:6501706-6519561 GCF_900095145.1 Mus pahari
TCTCTCTCTCTCTCTCTCTCTCTCTCTCTCTCTCTCTCTCTCTCTCTTTTTTTGTGGAGTTTGAGTTGATTTTTCATTTCTCATCAGAAATGACTAAGCTTTGGACACTTTGCTTTGGTAAGTAGAAGAGGAAAGTTTTTGAGCTACTTTCTCTATCATGAAGGTCAAAAGTGAAATTGACATTCAAGGACAGTGGAGTAAAATCAGCTAGAAGCATAAGGTCTAATTAATCAATTGACCCAATTGTTCCCAAGTCTTCTGTTGTATCACAGAACTTCTTGCTTTTAGATAATTTAACTACTTGTAAAATTTACATAATATGTTAGCAAACTTTCAACAAATTTACCTTACAGTTGATCCTTTTTCCAATTTTATTATCGACTTTTACAAAAGCAAAACAACAACAACAAAAAACTATTGACTAATTTTTAAAGAGGATACTGTCTCTCATCTTTTGCTCCCCTCTCCTCGGGGTTCCATGTCTCCTTGCAAGCAGTCCACCTTCTACATTCATTATGAATATAAATGCATATGCATTCTGTACATGATAGATAGCATGTGCCAGTTGCCTTTCTGAGTTTGGTTTGCTGTGTCATCCACATTTTGGCAAATGACAAAATTTCATTCTTCTTTGAGGATGAATAACATTATACTGTGTGCCAGGATAAACATTTGTGTACAAATATCCTAATGATTTATTAACATATATTATATACTTAAGAGTAGTGTAGCTGGGTCACATTAGACATAATTTTAGATTTTAGAGAAATTTCCATATTAATATTTTGAAGTGAGAAGTATATTTTATAACAGATTTTTAACTAAAATAGAATTATATCACTTTCCCTTCCCTTTTCTCTCTCCATCCCTTCCCATGCCTCACTGAATACTTCCGATGTCAAACTGATAGTCTTCTTTATCATTAGTGTTGTATGCATATATATGCATGTATACTTACATTGCATATATATTTGTCTGTATAAATATATAAATACAACTTGCTGAGTCTGTGTTGTATGTCAGTATATGATTTCAGGGCTGGAAGGGAGAATAAGACTTTCCCAGCCCTAAGTTCTTTTACTGGTTATCCATACTTATTTTTACGTGTCTAAACCACTTGAAACTGCCTCTGTGGCTTATATTGTGCCAACCTTATACCTCTTTTATATATAAAAATCTGATTTAGTTTGTTTTATGCCTTCATATGCATTCTCCCCAATACTTCACACTTCTCGGTATCATGCTCTATACTTATTTCAAAATTGGAGTAATACATAATTTCCATTATGCATGCATTATCAGTGCCAGGGCTTGATGTTCTATAGTTTTTAAGAGATTTTCTTGATGTAGCTTAAAGTTCTGCCCAGAGATGACATCACTGTCCCAATTTTCACTGTGCCTGAAAGGCATAATCACAGCATGATCTGTTAACTGATTTAGAGGATGTGTGTGTGTGTGTGTGTGTGTGTGTGTGTTTGTGTGTGCATGGAAATGTGCATTCCAGAGCCTTTAAAAAAGCTCTTGAGAGCTAAAGCTCTGAAAGCTCTTGTCAACAGATTAGCATAATGATACCGTCTGCTTCTCACCTACATTTAGATCTCTGAACTACATTGATTTTTCAACTGGGGCAGAGAGGAAAGGTGGTCTAGTTCTGCAGCCAGCATGCCAGAGGCTAAGCCTGCTCTCTGCAGTCAATAATGGACAGCTTCCTGACTAGCCTAAATGTTTCTAACTTTCCAATATCTATGTATCTCATTTTAGTGAAAAGATTTATGGTTGCTACTTTGTCTTTTGATAGAGCCAATAAAAAGTGCTCACTTAGAGGATTCTAGCAGAAATTTGCTTGACATTCGATATGTATTACAGAAAAAGATCCAATGTGGATATTTTAACAGTTATCTGGTAAGGTCAATGGTCTCCACAATGAATCTGTCACAGATTTCTAAATACCTCATAGTACATAGAGGCCTGGCTCCGCCATTTCTCCAGATTTCACTCATATACCAATAACATGAGAGCAAAGTTAGTCCTCTTGCCCAAGTAGCTAGATACTCTGTAAGTAAAGAAAAAAGAAAACAAAATCTTTTCTGCTTTTAAATAGAGAAGAGGTGGCAGTCCCTAACCTTTCTTGAAAACTGAAAACCAAAATATACTTCTTAATCTATCTTTTGTTATGCAAATGATTCTCTTTAAGCCTCAGAAACCCCCTGAAGTCTTAACAGTTTAGACTTAAGACACCTTCCTGGTTTGAGGCCTCATTCCTCTTTATAATGTAAGAGGATAGGAATTTTTGACTTTCCTCACAGCCATGGATTAAGCATGGAATCTAGCTTCAGGCTGAAACCTCTTACTTTTTCTTTTTAAAAAGTAGGCAAGCCCGTTATCTTGCTGATCACACTAATTGGGAGATCACAGTAATTAGCTGAGCAATGCTACAGACTGAGTTTGTTTGATAGATCAAGAGGCTGAGACCTGACCATGGGTTTTGTTTAGAACACAGATGAATTCTGCAAAGCTCTAAATTTTCTGAAGAATGACAGCTAACCTCGACGGATACTGAGAATCAAAGAAAGACATAAAGAAGAAATAAAAGGAGTGAGGCAGAGAGAAAAAAGAGCAGTGGGGAGAAAAAAGGAGAAACTCTTTGCAATTGACTTCCTTTAGTTAATAATAAAAATGAGATCCCTTATTTCTAAAAAAAAAAAAATAGCTTACTTAATGACTATTTGTTATAAATATTCTCTTGTCCCTTGTATGTGTGTGTGTGTTTGTTTGTGTGTGTGGTGTTGTTGTAGCTGTTGTTGTTGCTGTTGCTACTGCTGCTATAGGGTAATAGACTTTCTGCTAAAGAAAAAAGACTCAGTTTCATGGACAGGACAAAGACACTCAGGAAAGGAAGACACTCTGGAGACTTTAGAATTAATATAAAACTTATCCTGAATATTCATCAACAACATATTCTGCCATTGTCCTAGCTACCTCCATCCAAGTCACCCTTTGTCCATTGTCTTCTTCAACCTTTTAGAAGTGTGTTTTTTTTTCAGTCTGCCTCCTCTACTACGCCTCATATATCTTGTCTAGGTTCTTTGGACAGAGATCACAAACACTGGATCACCAAGAGGAACACAAAGTGATGTTCTGAGGACATTTTTAGAATAGTAAATGGAGATAACAGACAACTGAATAAACCCTAGAACAGAATTGTTGTTGCATGTATAAACATGTTCATGACACAGTGCATGTGGAGATCAGTGTCAAAATAACAATGGAATTCAACTGTGTACTACAGCACTTAGCTTGTTCAAATATTTATATGTTTTAGCATAAATGGAATTTGAGCAATAACAATATGAGTAGACAAGCTAAGATGGAAGGAAGAAATTCTTACATGGACCCACCACAGGACTACAAGAATTTAATCCTGCTGAAAACGGAGTATTACTCTCTCCTAGAGATGAGTCCTTGAGAGGTTTTCTAATACAAAGTAGTTAACCCTGCGACTCTATATACAGTGTTATAAAATAAAATGTGGTATGCATTCAGGTAGGGGTACCTGGAGGGCCCATGCAAAGAAATCGGGCCATCATACAAACCTGGTATAAGGGAGGTTTAGTTAGGGGAAGGGAGGGGAGTGAGGAGCTGGAGAAGAAGTAGAGGCAGACAGATGAAAGCAGACCTATGAGGGCAGAGAAGGGGAATAGAGAAGGAAAGAAAGAGAGGTCAGCCACAAACACCTGGGAACAAAGAAAGAGAAAGATTCTGAAAGAGCTGGGGTGGCAAGAAGACGTTTTAGACACTAAGTCACCTGTATTTGGTGGGTAGCAAGTAAGGAAATGTTGATGTAAGCCATTGCTGTGTCCCTGGAAGGAGCCTAGCAGAATCCCTTGTAAGCTGACTCTCTTCCTTTCTTGGTTTTTTTAAAAATGAGGACCTAGGAAGGAGTGATGATGGGGCAGCAGTTAGGACAGCATGTTCTTTCAAGTACTTCTGACTGACTGAGGGCAATGTCATTTTTGAGGACCCTAAGGAAATTGAGATGTTGACCAACTCCTGGGAGAGCTGGCTGTTTCATTGTCCAGTATCTGTGAGAATATCTGCCCCTAGGAAAGAGCAGTCCTAGATGAAGTGTCAGTGAAGGTAGACTGGAAAACCTGTGGGCAGCATCTCTGGAGCTGCCCTGGATGCAGATTTTGAGTAAATGCCTAGACTTGGCAAGATGCTGAAACACATATACTTGTTAGAGACAAAAAATAAAGTTAAGTGGATTATGGAGGAAAAAAATCTTAGGTGTAGATGGTATTTGTTGTTGGAGGAGAAGGGGAGTCCCACATCTAGGGGAGGAATCTTACCCTCTGGAATAGGCAATAGGTGGGAAACTTAGGCTATTGATTTACATGGGTACTTATTTGTCCATTTGACCCAATAGAGGTGGATATCTGTGAAGTTTATAAGAATCCGTTTTAAGATTACAAAAACAGATACATTTTAGAGATATTAAATTGTATGGGGAGGTGCTGTTTCTTTAATTGGTTCTTGATTTGGTCAATAAAGAAGGCAAAAGCCAATTGCAGGGTGAAAGGTAAAGTTGGGACTTCCAAGTCCCAGGATAAAGAGACCTGCACAGGGAAAGAAGAGGTCTTTGGGCCAGGGTTTGGAACAGGAGGCACACAACAGCCACGTAAGATCTTGGGTCACTGGGAAGGGCAGCCACCACCACCAGCAGATAGCTGAAATAGGCTCCCTGATAAGATTAGGAAAGGAGAGTTCAGGTGTTATCTGGCAAGTTCTAAATGAGTAAAGTGGTCTAGTGTTTTGCCCAAGAGATAGCTGGTAGCTTGGCGAAGCTAGCCTTGACTTACAGGCAAATCGGTATTAAGGCCAGTGGCAGCCGATCTCGGAGCTAAGCTGGAAGTGTTGGCTCTGGTCCCAGACAAAAGAGCCAGTATGATTTTAAAAAGTACACTCAACCTTAAATTGTTTGTATTGAAATCTCTGTGGTAGGAAAAGGTAGTACGTACCATATTTGTGTCAGAGTAGAGGTTTGGTGAACTATTTATTTTATTTTATTTTATTTTATTTTATTTTATTTTATTTTATTTTATTTTATTGTTGAAGTCATGAACACTCCTTGAAGTAACCTCAGGGAAGACAGACATATTCCACGAAGTAGAAGTTGCAAGAGGGGCTTCTTCCTTCTATCAGAAAGACTGGATGTACATAAATTTAGCATAATGAGAAACACTTGTAAGTCTATATTTAAAGACAACAAAAGGAAACTTAAAATCTTGAGTTCATGACTATGATAGCAGGTTGTATAGTGGGATACTTTAGACTAACAGGTTATTGGAATTCCATCGATGTTAGAACTAGGAACTTGTGAAGTGAAGTCAGAGTTAAGAGTAGCGTAGAGAGGGGAAGAAAGCTGAAACAATTTTGATCCTTTTAGGTACCTTAAATCACTTTCCTATCACCATCCAAGTTTTTCACACCCTCCAACCTTCACAAGCTGCTTGACCAAACTTCAAAATGCATTCCTAGACCTGAAATCTCTCTCTCTCTCTCTCTCTCTCTCTCTCTCGGAAATTTTCTTTATTTATATTTCAAATTATTTCCCCCTTTCAAGTCTCCCCTTTGGAAATTCCCTATCCCACTCCCCGCCTATGCTTCTAAGAGGGTGCTCCCCTCCCACCCACCCACTCCCATCTTCCTGCCCTGGCATTCCCCTACACTGGAGCATCAAACACCCTCAGGGACAAGCGCTTCTCCTCCTACTGATATCTAACAAGGCCATCCTCTGCCACATATTCAGCCAGAGCCATGAGTCCCTCCATGTGTATTCTTTAGTTGAGGGACCAGTCCCTGAGAGCTCTGGGGGGGGGGGAGGACTGGCCTGTTGACACTGTTCCTCCCTTCATGGGACTGCAACCTCCTTTAACTCCTTCATTCCCTTATTCAACTCCTCCCTTGGGGACCCCCACACTAAGTCCAATGGTTGGCTTCGAGCATCCATCTCTGCATTTGTGAGGCTCTGGCAGAGCCTCTCAGGAGTCAGCCATATCAGGCTTCTATCACCAAGCACTTTCTGGCATCCACACTAGTTTGGTGACTGTATATGGGATGGATCCCCAGGTGGGGCCTTTCCTTCAGACTCTGATCCACACTTTGTCTCCATATTTTCTCCTGTGAGTATTTTGTTCACCCTTCTAAGAAGCACTGAAGCATCCACATTTTGGTCTTCCTTCTTCTTAGGCTTCATATGGTCTGTGAATTGGATCTTGGATATACTGAACTTTGGGGCTAATACCCATTTATCAGTGAATATTAGCTCTGGGGGTCTTTTGGGCTAATATCCACTTATCAGTGAATTCATACTGAGTGTTTTCTTTTGTGACTGAGTTTCCTTACTCACGGTAAGTACCATCCATTTGCCTGAGAAATTCATGAAGTCTTTTTTTAAATAGTTAAGTAATATTCCATTGTGTAAATGTTACCATATTCATTCCTCTGTTGAGGGACATCTGGGTTGTTTCCAGCTTCTGGCTATTATATATATATGGCTACTATGAACATAGTGGAACATCTGTCTTTCTTAGATCCTTAGAATTTGCTTAAACTTTTTATATTTTCCTATCCAGTGTTGACCATGAGACACAGGTGTTGATCACTGGAAGTAGTCACTGTAAAATGAGTTCCCTTTGATAAAGGAATAACAAAGAGTTACATCTGAAAAGTGTTTATCTTTTAACATGAAGCCTGTGAGTAAGGTAAACCTGTTTGCTTTTCTATTAAGAAATCTGGTAGTTGTGACTAGCTAAAATTTTAACTAATAAAATAATACATGGTGATGGATAGGGAGGGAGCCTTCAGATAGGGAGCTAGTAGCCTGTTGTTCTTTAGCTGTCAAGTCAGAAGTTAGTTTAGCCATTAATATGATCAGAGACCTTAGAAGAATAAATTATAATCTAATCACCATATATTAAGTGGCAGAGACTACTCCAAAGTCCACTACCTAGGTAGTTCTCCAGGTTCCATGGCAACCGGGACACAGGTATGTTCTTAAATTAATTAATAATATTTATTTACACTCCAAATATTGGTTATACTCCTGTTCCCTGCCAGACTCTTACTTCCATCTCCCCTCCCTTTTGCCTCTGCAAATGTGCCCTCTCCTTGGTATCCCCTTTCTCTGGGGAATCAGGTATCTACAGGATTAGGCCCATTCTCTCCCACTGAGGCCAGACAAGCCAGTCCTCTGTTACATTTTTGCCAGGAGTCTCAGACCAGCCTGTGTATGCTCCTTGGCTGGTGGCTTAGTCTCTGGGAGCTCCTAGGGGTTCAGGTTAGTCGACACTCTTGGTCTTTATGTGGGGTTGCTATCCCCTTCAGGCTTCAATCCTTCTCCTAACTCTTCTGTAGGGGTTTCTACCCTTAGTCCAATGGTTGGCAGTATCCTCTGCATCTGTCTCAGACAGCTGCTGAGAGGGCCTCTAGGGAACAGCCACACTAGACTCCTGTCTGCAAGAACAACATAGTATCAGTAATAGTGGTCCATCCATTGAATGGGTCCCAAGTTGGGTGGGTCATTGGATTGACTTTCCTTCAGTTTCTGCTCAATTTTTGTCCCAGTATTTATTTTAGACAGGAACAATTTCAAAAATTTTGAAGGTGGGTTGGCCCTTCACTGAGGGCCATGTCTATCTAGTAGAGGTGTTGGGCATTTCAGCTAAGGCAAACCACACTGAGTCCTGGAAAGCCTCTCCCACATCACAGGTCTCTGGGACTTTCTAGAGGGTCACCCTACCCCCACCTCCATCCCCCAGGAACTGGATTCCATTCATATTTTCATTCATGCTTTTAGTTCTAGCCATCAAGCCCAGAAGACAAGAGGCTTCCCCCCCCCTCCTGCTTTGGAGGAAGAACATGGGAGAGATGACCTTATCTTGTCCTAGGCAACATGAGACAGTTAACTCTTCAGGTGTCCTCTGTCTGTCCACAGTTTGGGATGGGTCCTGAAAGCAAGCAAGGCATTGGGGCAGTCTTTCTTAGTAGTTATCATACCACAGTCACAGTCCAGGTAGAGTCCTTTGTTACTGTGCCCATATCTTCTTGAAGATTCGGGCACAGGGGGGTCGGGTATCACTGTTAGTATTTGGGAATCTCTGTAATCATCAGTTTAAACATTTAATGTCATATTCAGCAGATCTCTGACAGGTTTCAATGCTAGTACCTATTAAGTATATAAATACTTAAATTAATAAGTATTATTTATATAAGGTATTTCTGTTTCTAGTTATCTGCTCTAAACTGTATCTTATAAAGGTAACCAGGAGTCTAAATAAAGCATAATCTTGTAATTAACTACATCAGTTCTTTGCATGACTTAAAGAATTTGACCTTTTATAAAGCACTGACTATCAATTTGCATTTATTAATTATAGTAACTTTCATGAGGCTAGAACTGTTAGAACACTTTTGAAACTAGAACATGATGATAGGTTTGAACTTTAAAAAAATACAGTTTTGAGTTGAAGATCTTTTAGTATCAAAATGAAATATTTTAATCTATAAAAATAATCCATAAAAAGACTACAAATTTTTGACCTTCATATGGTGTAGCACTATAAAATATCTATAGCTTATAAAAAGCCATGGCTATATTATAGCATAATAACATTAGAAAAAATAAGGCTAAACATATTTTTATAGAAGTGGTTTTAAAGTATTTATCAAGACAGAACAGAAATCATGCAAAAACTGTATCTCTATTTAAAAGTATCTTTGGAGACCTGCTTCTCATGTCTGCTCATATCAGGTGTTGCTGCCTTTAATCAATGTGGTGGTGCAACCATGACTACCCATAACAGAGATGGCTGCCAACCATGTGACTGCCCTTAACCAAGATGGCTCCAACTTCTCCAGCCCTTAGCAAAGATGCCACCAGCCATGTGTTGGTTGTATCTCAGAATGGAACCATGTCATATGATTTAAGATTAACTAAGCATAGACTTTTAATTACTATTTTGACTCTGGACTTTAAAAATGTGCCTGGTTCTGAAGAAAGTGAGCAACGACATATTTTCAGAGCTAGCAATAAGGTAAAACAGCATAAATAGCTGTAAAACAGTATGAAACAACATCAAAATTATCCATATTTAAATAATACCTGAATCCCTATTTTATTAGATTCAGTGGAGGGAGGGAGGAAGGGAGGGAGGGAGGGGGAGAGAGAGAGAGAGAGAGAGAGAGAGAGAGAGAGAGAGAGAGAGAGAGAGGTATTGAGCATAGGTGGAGAAAGAAACAGAATTCACTCACACATCATCATAGAAAGACTATTTTAAACCAAGTTTGAATTACATACATAGAATGTTATAAAAATATAATTTGGAATCTCAAATCACCACCTCACCACCACACAAAATCCATACTAACTTAAAATATGAGATTTGTTACTGATTTTTTAGTCTAAAACAGACACAATAATAAAACAAAGTTAATCAGAATTAAGAAATTTTATAATTGCAGCTTCATATCATGTTGTCAACTTAAGGTGGTGAACTTTCGTGGCAGGTTGTAAGCCATGTGATCATCATGATTACTAATATTTAAAACATTTTTTAGTAGATCTATTTATCTTTATTAATTCTTCTTAAGTGAGAGTTATATCTAAGTTTCATTCACATAGACATTGAACACATGTTGAATTTGAGTTACACACACACACATATTTCCTTAACAAGAGCTGAATAAAATCAAATATTATTGCAGATTATATAGACTTTAACCTATACCCAATGAGCAATTTATAAACCTCAGATAAGAATTTATAGGATAATCTTAAAATACATGTTTTTCTTTTGAGAGCAGAATGCAGAGAAATCAGAGGGAAAAGATTTTTAAAAGTGGGGAAATAGAACTTTAAGTGTAGAGTAGAACCAATTTACATATATGATATTTGGGAAACATTTGTAAAATGTAAAATCTGGTAAGCGAATTTGTAATAAAAATTTGAGCCTGCAGTCCATCTGCAGGAAAGCCACGTGGAGAGATAGGGGTAGGGGCACAGGTGAGTCCGTATGTGCTGCTGATAGCCAGAACCACGCAGAGGAATAGGAGTAGAATTTTGGAATTAAATTCACAGACAAATTATCTGTACATCTCTTGGTTCAGAGGAGCTGTTGACAGGAACTACAGTTTCTGGTTCCACTCCACCGAGTTAAAACTTACAGACAGGACATTTAAGGACAATGGAGAGGGAGACCAGGAAGAAAGAAGCAGAACTGGGAATCTCTTTCCACTTGCTATAAAGCTGGCAATAATTTTATGCATTTCACATGGACAGGAATAAGAGTCACCAGTCTGAGCCCAAGGGATCCCAAGGACACAGATCAGACTAGAATAAGTTGGTACAAGCTGGCTAGCCAGGTTGTCACTAGGCTAGTCATGGACCGGGGCAAAGTCCAAGCAGGGTAAAATGCCCAAGCTGACACAATACGAGGATTTCTGAGACAGGAAAAAAAAAAAAAAAGGAAGCATGCCAGTTGAAGAGTGAAGCTTTTCCCAAGGGAAAGATGTCTGTGGTGGAGGGGAACTCACTAATCGGTCAGTGTACGCAGAAATCCAATCGTCAGGTGACAGGAACGTGGGCCTGTTGTATGTGGACTGGGGATAGAATTTCCAGGTTCTGGCATGTGGGACTTAAATCTGAGGTCGAGAACACATGCAGTGGGCTAACCCATCTCAGTCTCATGACACATAAAATATACTGTGGCATGCTTGTGAGTAGGGGTGCCAGGAGGGCCATGCCTAGGCATGCCCTGAGAAATCACATCATGTGAAAGACCAAGTATAAGAAAGTTTTATTTAGAAGGGTGCATGGTGGTAAGAACTTGGAGAGGGATAGAAGCGGACAGACACAGGCAGAGCCATGAGGGCAAAGAAAGTGGGTAGAGAAGGACAGAAAGAATGACAGAGAGGCCAGCAGGGAGCAAGTGGGAACTGAGAGAGAGAAAGAGAGTGAGAGAGGGCTGGGCTGGCAAGCAGTCTTTTTAGCCACCAGACCACTTGCACTTGGTAGGCGGCAGGTGAGCAGGTGATAATGTAAGCCCTTGCTAGGTGCCTAGGAGACCCCTAGCAGAATCGCTTGTAAGCTAACAGAGAACGTTCAGCTTTTAAATGGTTACTGGTGATCAAGCAAGCACCTCAATTTTTTTTTTTTTGTAGGGCGGGGGTTAGGGGAGCCCTGCATCCTTGATCAATTAAATGTAGACAACCAAAAGAAGAGGTAAAATTCAGTGAATGACATGTCCTCCCATTCTCACTTTGTTTCCTGATTTCACTCACTCCAAATAAGACTTTCATTGCAGTCTCAAGTGGCTCCTGATAAACAGAACTGTGACTGCAGGAGCAGCAAAATGATAGACACTATAAGGTAGCTGCTGGGGTCGCTAGTCAGGATCTTCTCCTTTCTAGACAATGAGTGCCGATTCTACTTCTCCTCGGGCCATCAAAACCTCTGCCATCCTTGTTCTGCATCGATTATGGCATGCTGTTTTTGCCAAGAGAAGAGGAAACAATTCAGCAAAGCGTATTCTCTCCCCTCAGCATCAAGCCTCCTGGTAAATATCAGGGGTTGAGCCCACACTGTTTCTTCTAGTGCTAAATATGGACACTTCTTGCTTTTGGCTCAGACTTCTCCATGATGAAGAGCTCCTTTATTGTACTTAAAAATATTACATTATTCTCATCCTAGCTTACTTAAATTTTCTGTCTTCTAAGTCATCTCTACCTATTAAAGCAAACATTTCTTTGTCTTAAAGAATCATTTGAATCAGTTCACTTCATCTTTATAAACTACTTTCTCTTCCTTTCTTTTAAAGCAAAATATTCAAATTTTGGGCAAACACACACACACACACACACACACACACACACACACACACACACACACACATCTCTATACACTGTCTACAAATTATGGCACTAATTCTTCCATAAACTTACTTTGTCGAGCCTTCTGCTCTTAGGAAAATATCAACATTTTAAAGGCATAAAAGTTTTCCGTGTGCTGAATCTAAAAGTGAATTTCCTTGTATTCTATGAACTATCAAATGTTTGAAAACCAGAATCATTCTCTTGAGGAGATACTTCATTTACATTTAGTACACAGCAATATAGTAAGAGTCCAGTTCCTCTTGCTAGTCTTTGTTTACAACATGATTTTGTGGATCCTAAAGATTAGGTTTTATTCATTAATTAGTTTATTTATTTATTTTATGCATTTCAATCACAGCCCCCCTCCTTCCAGAATCTACCTCACAGGCCCCTCTGCCCACTCTTCTTCCCCTTCACCTCTGAGAATGGGAGGGTCCCCACCTGTGTATCCATCCACTCTAGTACCTCATATCACTGCAGGACTAGATACATTCTCTCCCACTGAGGCCAAACCTGGCAGGCCAGTTAGAGGAACAGGATCCACAAGCAAGCCACAGAATCAGGGTAAGCCCCCACTCCAACTACACATCTGTTTCATATGTGACCAAGCTACACATCTATTTCATATGTGCAGGGGACCTAGGTTCAGTCCTTGGATGCTCTTTGGTCAGTGGTTCAGCCTCTGGGAGCCTCCAGGTCTCTAGGTTAGTTGACTTGGTTGGTCTTCTTATGGAGTTCCTATTCCCACTGGGTCCCTGATTCCTTCCCACAACTCTTCTACAAGACTCCTTGAGCTCCACCTAATAATGTTTTTAACTATGATAAAGGATTTCTCCTTCATCATGATGTACTTTGAGCCAAAAGCAAGAAGTGCCCATATTTAGTACTAGAAGAAACAGTGTGGGCTCAACCTTCAATATTTAACAGGAGCCTTGATGCTGAGGGCAGAAAATAGGATTTGCTGAATTGTTTCTCTTCTCTTGGCAAATGCAATGTGTGATTATCGATGCAGAACAAGAGTGACAAAGGTTTTGATGACCGGAGGACAAGTGGAATCAGAATTCATTGTCTAGAAAGGAAAATGGGTCGACTCCATTGTGGTAGGAGCTGGAAGCACACTCGTTCTGATCTGTCTCACAGAACCTCCCAGCATATCCAGCAGGGCAGATATAGACAGGGTGCTCAGGATCATTATGGCAGCTTTCTCCATGTTGGCAGGCATTCCTTCCACAGGAATTAGTGGCGGTTTCGAAGTTCAACCCTCTGGACACAGGAGGACATTGGCACAGGAAGCTCCTTTCTCTTCGAGTATTCACATTAGTGGCAGTTCCTTGCTCGACAGAGGCTGGAGAAGTAGGGGGATTTTTAGATCTCCACAGTCTTTGTTTAACTTATTGACTCTGTCTAAGCAACAGTTGTCTTGTAGAAAACCTTTGTGTACAGTATTGTTTCAGATAGAATTCAAAAAACACCTGATACTGTTTTTTTATTGCAGAATGAATTCTGACACCTCAAGTCAAGGCAGGACTAGGTACATCCACTCCCACTGAGGGGAGTCAAGATAGCTCAGTTAGGAAAGCAGGATCCACAAGCAGGCAACATTGTTAGGGTAAGCCCCTGCTCCAGGAGTGTAAATCAGATTTTATTATTAATTGGAACTAACCTAAATCATCTGGGAAAAGGGAACACCAATTTAGAGAAAATCAATTGGCTTGTTGCCTTGTCCATGAGGGATTGTCTTGACTGATGACTGTGCTGCTGTAGTGATGCAATCTCTAGGTGAGATGGCCACTGTTGTATCAGAACACTGTCTGAGCCTCAGGCAATGAACAGCCATCCTCCATGGTTTCTTCAGTTCATGCACCAACAGCTCTCATAGATGGATAACAACCTTGATATATAAGTCAAACAAACCATTTCTTCCCCTAAGTTTCTTTTTGCCAGAGTATTTTATCACAGCACCAAAAATCAATCAGTGATTACCATGTTGAGTTTTAAGTCATTCTAACGTGTGCCTTATAGTTCATAGATTACCTATTGAAAAATCAATTACAATTTCATATCTTTTTTTGACCAAACATCATTTAAAGTCTATTTATAGAATTAAGATGTTATGTTATAGAAATTTAGAAAAATGAACTGTAATATTGCTTTGTCAAATTTAGAAAGCATTTTTTTCTGCAAATGAATAGTGCTATTTGACATATTTTAACTGTATAATACAATAAGTTTACCTGAGAGCATATTCACTAGAGCAGTGGTCTTAAAGTGGACAGAGGCAGATTTACCCTTGAGGAGACACTGGGCAATGTCTAGAGACGTTTTGATTATCATCTCAGCTGTGAGCACTAGCGTTTAGTATATTGAGGTCAGGGTTGTTGCTGAACATCTAATGCATTGCATGACCTTCCCCAACAAAATCTCTGGCCCCAAATGTGAGGAATGCCAAGGTTGAAAAGTCTTTTATAGGACAGTCATCTAAAAATGGAAAAGTTCAAAAAATAATATTATCATCACCCACTTATAAATATATGCCACTTGACAATTTAAGAACAACTTACTGGAGTCAAAATGATATATATCAATGCTGTAGTATCTTAACATAGTTTATAAACAGTAACACAAAGAAGTTCAGTAAAGTCATGCTGTTTTTAGGAGGAATCCTACTTGGAACTGTCTTTATGACTTTATTATTATTATTTTTTAATGTTTGGTGATTTTAGACATGACTATAAGACATTTTGATCAAGTCTACCTCAATACTCCCTTTCAATTCCTTCCTTAGCCTTCTCCCTTTCCCTAATTTCACCTGTTCTCTATCTGTCTTTGTCTCTTGTCTCTCTCTTATGTGTGTTTCTCTCTGTCTTAGTCTCTGTCTATCTTTACATCTATTAAATATGCCTTGTATTATATGTGTATGAATATGTACCCTCTTGGGAGCTGCTAACCTGGAGAAAACCCACTAACCCTTTCCAAGCAGCCATCGACTGTCAATAGCTCCTTGGCTAGGGTGGGACTTCATGAGCTGCTCCATGATCCATGCTGGTAATCTGGATGACTTGATTTTGTGAACTTCTCAGGAATGCAGTCACAACCACAGTCATTCAGCTTATGCAATGTCCCTGCCATGTCCTGAAAACACTGCAGTCCTGAAAATATCAAGGACTTCTGGCTCCTGCAATAGTTTCATCTTCTCTTCCGTGATGTTTGAGCCTTGAAGAGGGCTACAGTATAGATGTTACGCTCAAAACTGGGAACTCAACTGTCTCTTGTTTTTTGCATAATGGGCAGCTGTGGGTCTTTGTATTAATTGCCATCGTCTCCAAAAAGTTTTTCTGATAAGGTTAATGA
The DNA here is from genome assembly GCF_900095145.1 of Mus pahari. Lineage (NCBI taxonomy): Eukaryota > Metazoa > Chordata > Mammalia > Rodentia > Muridae > Mus > Mus pahari. The sequence continues at coordinate 6,516,989 of NC_034591.1, forward strand.
GGGCCTTACTTTTAGATCCACAGATCTAAATAAAGCTGTACTTAGATATATGGATCTAAAAATAAGAACTTTGAGGGTAATTTATTCTATTGCTATTTAACAGAAAACATTATTAAGTTTTTCCTTAGGGCTTATGACTTAGGCTGCCTTTAGTTTCTGCCCTAGTTAACAGTAACAGATATTAGTTCCATCTCTGGGGGATTGTAGAGCCTTCTTAGAGAGTTCTGGCAGGCAACTAGGAAAAATAGATATAGCTTGTTCTGTTTGGGGTAGGAGTCTGTTTGAATGCCACTGGCCATCAATTTGAAAAGAAATGGCTGGGCTTTTAATTGATACCCTATGGTGTCATCATTATATTATATATATATAATGAGTTTAAATGGGCTTATCCTCTTAAATGGGCATATATATATATATATATATATATATATATATATATATATTAGAAAGCTCATGTAGTAATATTTTTATATTTTCTTTTCTCTTAATATTGAGATTATAATATATATTGAATATATGTGTGCATAGATTCATATTTCTAAATATAATCTAATCAGTCTGTATGATGTTAATTATAACTATGTTTTCAAGGCCCTCTTCCTTTAGATGACTATATAAGGATAGTTTTTGAATATTGATTCCCAATTGCTACAAATTGGAACAAAGATCTTCAAATACTTTGATTATTTTAAGACTTTTGGGAACAGATACCAAAGTTCCAAAAGCAACATTAACATGTTGCAAGTCAGGCAACAGGTCTATAATATTTTTATTATATTCTATCAGCTTCAATCATTTTGTTATAGACTTTTGTTAAAACTTTGTCAGTATAACTTAGAAATATCCATATTAAATTCTCTTTGTAAGGTTTTTCAAATATTTATTTCCTTTAAATAGCTTTTCTCCTTTGCTAATGGCAGTTTATCTGTGTTTCTTTTGTAGTTTCCGTGGGACTGTGGTAAGTAGAAGAGAAGGAAGCAGTCACAGCAATGCCCCAGCCTCTCCGCAGAAGGCTGGAGTCAGCATTTGCATACTCTTTGAAATGTCATCTTCCTGTTTTGTTTCTTATTTCTCCACACATAAATATAATCATGAATTGAATGATTATTCTGTATTTACTTTCTTTAACATTTATAATTAAACAAAACTCTGAATAGTACTTCCCTAGCTTTATTTGTTTTTGATGGTTCAGCATTAGTCAACAAAATACATATAATTTTCTACTATATGTCTTTATTTATTTGACTACACTACTCCAGTATTCTTGTGTAATTCCTAAGCATAAAGATAATAATATAGTAATAAATAGGTTAAATACCACATGATATGTCATACAGTACCTTCATATATCTTCCATAATAATTTATTTCACTTATCAAAAGATAAATATGATTAGAAAATGTGAGATTATGTATTCATTTATCTCTCATTCAATACAGCCAACTCCAGCTTCTCTGCCTCTTCTCATACCTCCCCTCTCCCCCAGATCTACAATCCACCCTTTCTCTTCATTTAAAGAGCAGTCCTCTCCAGGATATCAAATGAATACAGCATATCAAGATACAAGAAGACTGCCTATTAACCCTCCTATCAAGGGCTAAGTGAGGCAACTCACTAGGGGAAAAATGGTCCCAAAAGGAGGCAAAACAATAAGAGAAACCCCTAAAGAGCAACAAGCTAACAAACACAGCAGGCATGCAGAGGACTTAGCTCAGTCTAAGATTGCCTCTTTAGTATCTGTGAGCCTCTGTGAGCCCTAGTGAGCCCTGCTTAGTTGATTTTGTGGCCCTTGTTCACTTGGTGTCATCTACCATTCTGGCTCCTTCAATTCTTCCTCTCTTCTGCAGGGTTTTCTAAGCTCCAAGAGGTGGTACCCAATGGATATTTCCAACTTGGATCTCTCACAATCTAATGTTTGGGTGTGGACTCCTGCATCTGTTTCCATCAGCTGCTGAGTAAGCCTCTCTGATGATGATTGGGTTAGACACTGACCTGTGAGTTCAGTAGAATATGTGAGATGCTCTTACTATGCTCAATATTATGTAGTTAGGAAAAAGGCTTGATTTTTCAATTTACTCTTTTCAGATATAGAATATATCCTGTTTTCATGTTTTTATTCTTTTCTCCCTAAAATGATAACATGAAAAAATTCATATAAGTTCACGCAATTTCAAATAATTCTCCGAATGTATCACTATATACTCATACACATACAACTTTGTCTACCATTCCTCCAGGGATATGAGCATTCCCATTTGAAAACCCTGATCTATGACAATAAATACAGCATAAGATTAATTAAGAATCTTCTACCTGTAGAAATGATGCTCCAGAGAAGAAGATGCTGGCAGAGGATAAAGTGCAGGTGAGGAGGTAAGGAAGTACCCTCTAAGAAGCAAAGGAGATCTGGCGGTTCCTCAGAAAATTGGACATTGTAATACCGGAGGACCCAGCAATACCTCTTCTGGGCATATACCCAGAAGATCTTCCAACTGGTAATAAGGACACATGCTTCACTATATTCATAACAGACTTATTTATAATAGCCACAAGCTGGAAAGAACCCAGATGTC
>NC_034591.1:6519996-6527802 GCF_900095145.1 Mus pahari
TGTGTGGGGGGGTATAGGGAACTTTCGGGATAGCATTTGAAATGTAAAGAAAGAAAATAATAATAAATTTAAAAAGAAGCAAAGGAGAGGAGAGAAAGGGTGAAGAACTCAGGGAGGAGAGGCAGGAAAGGGACAATATTTGAAATGTAAATAAATAAAATAATTTAATAAAAGAATCCTCTTAGTTCGAAAAATATACAATTACTACCATTGTTTCATCTCAATAATTTTATAGATTGTCATTAATTAATATTAAAACACTCCTATCCTAATTCCTTAACTCATTTATGCTCTCTCTCTCTCTCTCTCTCTCTCTCTCTCTCTCTCTCTCTCTCTCTCTCTCTCTGTCTGTCTGTCTCTCTCTCTGGAGTTTGAAATTATTTGAGATATCAACTATCAGTATTTTATATCAGCTAACTTCTAACAGAAGTTATAAATATTATTTGTTCCAGAGCTAAATGAACTTGTAAATGATCCTTTTAAAAACTGTATACTATCTCATGAAGCCAAACTTTATGTTCTATAACCAATATGAAAATTCAGAAATTATACTTATTTGTTCATTTAAGTTTTGACATATTAAACACTACCAAATATACTTTTTTAATCCCCCTAAGTCAGACTGATTTTAAGTGAGCAACAATAATTGTGAATGACTTTGGTGATTCAACAATGAGAAGACATTTCATAAATGTAATAAACACAAGCAATGTGCATTTGTAGCTTATAAGTCTGCTAGATAAACTGTCAGAGTCAATTTAATAACAAGTCTTGACTGTTTACTTGATGAAAGATGATTACTATGAAAATGCTAAATTGATTAGGTATTAATTTCATATATTAGAAAAGTTGAAATGTAAGAAGTGACCACAAAGGCAAAAATATTAATGTAGTATATGATGGGAAATGACTGATCTGTGAGTGAAGGGAAAATCTTCTTGCAGTTTTTTCTCTTTAGCCTAAGCAATTAACTTGTATACTTGAAATTCCCATACAGTTCAGGACTGAGCACTTGGAATTCACTTATTCTTTATACCTTCAGGAGTTGTGGTTTCTATGTTAAAGCCATCTTCTATAGCTTCTTTAATGAGGTTTGAGGCAGGTATAATGAAGTCATGAAGAAGCCTTTAAAAATATGTTCCTTCTCAAAGTAATAGAAGTAGATTGTCCCCTAGGGACTTAGCAGAAGGTTGTTGGCCCTGATGATGGTGCAAAGTACAGATTCCATCTTGTAGAGTTGGTCTTAAATCCTACAGAAAGTGGTTGTTTCACCGCATGACATTCACGAGTCTAGTGCACCAGTAAACATATCTTACCAGTGTCACTATTGTAGCTTCCAGTGATTAGAGCCAGCTAAGGTTGATGGTAACTCCTCCTATCCAGTAGCAGTCACAGCACCTTCTAGCACTATGAAAGCACAGAGATAACGGGAGAGGATGGGTCAGCAAGAATGTAAGAGCCAGATGGAATAGATGATGAAAAAATACAGTATTTTCAGCTCACAATAGGAAGGTTGCACATACGAACTCAAAATGATGATGGCAACATGCACAAGACCTTTGCAAACTTAAGCAAAACAAAATCCCAGGACATACAGGGATAGTCCCTTAAGTCCTACATCTAGCTGAGTAGGTATTAGAAATCAATAGCTGCCAGGAAAGGAAAATTAATTTCTCTAATGGTGTAGAACACACTCCAGCAGATGTCATATATAGCCAGTCCTAACTAGACTATATGGTCTTACAAAAAAAATATGAGGACAGAAGTTGGATAGATGTAAAATTGAGAATGAATCTTGAAGAAATTGGCATAGAAGTATGAATGTGTTCAAAATACGCATGAAATTCTTAAAGAATTAATATTAAAATCTGTAGTTAAAAAACAGTGTGAAGCTTGTACAACTACTCTGGAAATCAGTCTGGCGGTTCCTCAGAAAACTGCACATAGTACTACTGAAGGACCCAGCAATACCTCTTCTGGGCATATACCCAGAAGATCTTCCAGCTGGTAATAAGGACACATGCTCCACTATGTTCATAGAAGCCTTATTTATAATAGCCAGAAACTGGAAAGAACTCAGACGTCCCTCAATAGAGGAATGAATACAGAATATGTGGTACATTTATACAATGGAGTACTACTCAGCCATTAAAAACAATGAATTTATGAAATTCTTGGGCAAATGGATATATCTGGAGGATATCATCTTAGTGAGGTAACCCAGTCACAAAAGTAGTCACTAGATATGTACTCACTGATAAGCGGATATTAGCCCAGAAACTTAGAATACCCAAGATACATTTTGCAAAACACAAGAAAACCAAGAAGGATGACCATCGTGTGGCTACTTCATTCCTCTTTAGAATAAGGGACAAAATACCCATGAAAGGATATAGGTACAGAGACAAAATTTAGAGCTAAGATGAAAGGATGGAATATCTAGAGACTACCCCATCTGGGAATCCATCCCATCATCAGCCACCAAACCCAGATACTAATGCACATGCTAGCAAGATTCTGCTGAAGGGACCCTGATATAGCGGCCACTTGTGAGGCTATGCCAGTGCCTGGCAAACACAGAAGTGGATGCTCACAGTCAGCTATTGGATGGAACACAGGTCCTCAGTGAAGGAGCTAGAGAAAGTACCCATGGAGTTGTAGGGGGCTGCAACCCTGTAGGTGCAACAACAATATGAACTAACCAGTACCCCCAGAGCTGTGTCTCTAGGTGCATATGTAGCAGATGGCCTAATTGGCCATTATTGGGAAGAGAGGCACCTTTGTCTTGTAAACTTTATATGACCAGGGGAAGGCCAGGGCCAAGAAGTGGGAGTGGGCGGGTAGGGGAGCAGGGGTGGGGGGGGGCACGTATAGGGAACTTTCGGGATAGAATTTGAAATGTAAATAAAGAAAATAATAATAAATAAAAATACAATTAAAATAAATACAATTAAAATAAAAAAAAACAGTGTGTTATAGCTTCTCTCAAATTCACAATTCATTATTTGGAACTATATAACTTGTTTTTATCCTATTAAATTTAATTTCTCCAAAGAAAGTTAAACTAAAACCTTTCATTTTAACACTTAGAGAAGTTGCTTCTTTCCATTTGCAGGAAAACATTTTATTACTCTGATTCTCCCACATTTCACAAGCTAAATGTTGTGATCACCATGAATTAGAATTTATGAGTTGGCAAAACTAAGTCATTTTCATGCTATTCTTGTTTAGATGCCTATATCCATATTTGCTTTTTAATAAGTGCTTATGCCAGGTTAAAAGGGAATCGATTTTGTTTCATAGTCAAATTTGTTTAGTTGTTAAAAAATGATTGACAATAAAAAACTTATGTCACTTAATTCTTTATTAGTCTATTATAAGTTTTTTGGTCTATATATTTATATCATTTTCAAATAGTTCACTAGAATTATTTGGAAATGTCAATAACTAAAGAAATTCTTTTAAAATTTTATTTAAATCTTCACTTGCTCTTCATAATTTTTCCATAATAGGTATTTTTATTGTCTGCACTTGAAAATATATAACTGGGTATCAATATTTTAAAAAGATAAGTCACAAATTGCAAGATTCAGAGTTGAACCTTCTATTTCAATTAAAAAAAATGAATGAATAAACAAACTTCTATTAAAAGTAACTCCAACAGAGATGTGATATTTGGCCCAGTATATTTATCCCTGCTTAATCTCCCGCTGTTATTAACTCACCAAGATTTAAACAGTGTGCTAAATTGCTTCGGATTCAATATTTGAACTGTGTTTTCAGTACAAGGGGAAATACAGATATAAGCCAATGATTTTTGCATTTATTATGACAGCAACAAAACTATCTTAACCCCTGTATTCTAAATTGGAATGCTAAACAGTATTCTTTCCAAACAGACCGGATTTATTTGGCAAGGCAATATTTTCACATGCCAAGAACAGTCTGATTTGTACAAGTTTATTGATATATAAAATCCATATTTATTAACATTTGTAAATTGTTCTTTTTCTGTTATTAAAGTATTAAACACAAACTCTCTGAGACTCCTTAATAGTAGATTATAATTACTTATAATGGATGATTTTATTTAAAATTTTCTTTTTTCTCAACATTGATCTAATATTCCTTATGGATTTTGCATGTGGAAACAGGATATAAACTAATATTTATGTGAAGCAAATTTAAGATAATAACCCTGGTCTTCAATTAAATATTTGTTGCTTAATTGTGTAGATATAGTATATTTGTATTACATACAGATAATGGCGGAAAATATAGAATAGGTTTGTTTATTGAGAGCTAAGTTTGACTTATTTGAGATGAATTAAAGCTTATTGTGAAATATCTAGGATTAAACATATTAGGAAAAAATAAATCCTATAATTAAGGAGTAGAGAAAACATTTGAACTTCATGTTCAAAGAATAAATAATATTCAGGGTGAAAGTATAGCAAGCACCTAGCAAACTGCTTAATTAATCCAGACATCCTATGTCTCCTTGTTAAACCAGGAACTAGATATGAAAAATAAAGACACAAACAGCAAATTAAATGCTTGTGCTGACCATTTGGCACTGGACAACCAATTGATGTGGGTGTGCTCTTCTTATTCAGTTGCCAGTAGTTCTTTGTATGGGGTTGAGGGCTCGTGGGCTTTTCTTCATTGACTTTGGAATCTTTATTGGTTTCATCCTTGTTGAGCTCATGCTATAACTGGCAAGAATTTATGGGCGTAGATGCTTATGTTACCAGGAGACACACTCACTCCCTCCTCTTCTGTCCTTTTACAATCTTCCCACTCCCTCTTCTGCACTGTACCCTGAGTCTTAGGTACGGAAGTGTTTAGTAGATGCATCCTTGGAACTGGGGTTGTGGTTTCTGTAGTAATCTCTTTGTGTTGCAAAGAGAAGTTTCTTTTGAGAAGGGTGAAAACTATACCTCTATGTGGGTATCAGGAGAATGTTCTCAGATTGCTGTTAGGTATTGCACTGGTTTAGAGAATTAGAGGCTGCAGATTCTCCTCCAAAAATCATGATTTCATCAGCAGTGAATAGTTGGCTTGGTTTCCTGTTCTAGGCATGGTATCCTGCTTGTTGAACAGTAACCCCTGAAAACATAAATGTCAACAACATTATATTGACACAACATGTTTTATTTAGGGATATGTGTAACTCAGGATATTTATTCATTCAAAGAGAATTCATGAAAAATGACACCATGAATATGAAATAGAGTGGGAAGAGGTATATGGGAGGAAGGAAAGGGGAGAGATACTGCATTTAAATTATAATCTAAGGAGTTGTGAATATTGAATTCTATAATTCTTCTATATTTTAATATACTTTGTGTGTGTGTGTGTGTGTGTGTGTGTGTGTGTGTGTGTGTGTGTGTGTGTGTGTGTGTATTCTTGTGGTATATATGTGCTTGTATGATATTTGTATTGAGGATGTTTTGTGCCCTGTTCTACCTCTATTTATATTGTGATACAAGGTCTCTCACTGAACAGAAAGATAGCTTGCAGTCAGCAACCTCAGAAAGTCTCCAGTCTCATCTTACATAGCTGGTATTGCAATATCATAAACCACTGTGCAAGGTTGGAGACCTAAATGTGCATTCACACAATATGGACTTTTATCCATTGATCCATTTCCTCACCTCCATTTTGCATATTGAGAAACAATAACTCTCTTGTCATAAAATATTTTATTTGTTTAAATGCCAATAAAAACATAGTTATACTATAACAAACATCATATTTCTGTTACCATAGTTCATGTTTTAGGAACAAAATGTTTTAACTTTTAAAAGTTAAGCAAATTCAGTTTCCAATAAACTAGAAAAAGCCTGGTGTGGTAAGATATAATGGTAATATTAAGTTGAATTAGGTGTTCATGACCTTGTTTATCTAATAGATATTAGGGTAAGAGAGTTATAAACATTCATACAATTTGTTACTTCAGGGTTTCTCAAAGATTTATGCTGAAGCCATTTCACTCTGGGAAACTCTTAAGGAAACAAATTCTAGAGTGGACCCAGCCAACCAGTTATGAGCTTAGCAATACATATTTAAATAAGCTCTGTAGAAGTATATAAAATACTTTTAAAAACTGCTACACTAAAATATGGAAACATGTTTTTAGTAGCTTCAACTTATCTGAATTCATAGACAGATACTCATGGTTGATGATTTTATATGCTTGCTTGCTCAGAACAGTTATTTTCTTACTGCACTGAAATTATTCTCTAAACTATAAGCTACTTTATAAACTAAATAAGCCTCTTTTATAAAAGACAATATATATGAAGAGTGTGTCATTTTAGGGACTATTTTACTTTTTAGAAATTTTTGGAAGCAGAGACGTAAGGTCAATCAAGCAAATATACATATTGGTATGCAAGATTTATAAATTCAAAAGTCCAAGTGAAATATCAAAACCACAAGTAGATTTATAAAGAGAAGTTGTAGAATAAATAAGACAAATACCACATATGAAATGCAAATTTTCAGAAGATGATAAACGTTTCTACAAAAGCATCAGTAAACTGTGAATCAGAGAACAGGAACAAGACCCATGTTTTGTTAAGGACATTCTAGTTAAGCCTACCTGTGATCCTTTGGGGAAATTGAAAGCAGAAAGTAATGAATAAATAAATAAAATTTAAATACTGAATTAAGCTAATCAGGTCAAGAGAAAATAAAAACCTAAAACTTCCTCAAACATGTAGCAAAATAATGTCTGTAGAAGACACTAAATGGCTAGCATCAATCAATCTCGTATGGGACATCCCATGTTCTAATGTTACAGAGTCCTTTTACATCAACACCAGCAGATCAATTTAAGTTCATATTAATTTTTGACCATCCATTTTATTTGTCTTTACTTTGTCAACCTTTGAAAGATTATTTCTCTGTGATCAGCAATGCTATGAATACTAAGCATGGTGAATTCACAAACCTTTGTTAATGCTTTCTTTCTTTTTTTTTTTTAATTAGATATTTTCTTCATTTACATTTCAAATGCTATCCCCTTTCCTAGTTTCCTCTCCTAAAGTCCCCTATACCCCCACCCCAGCACCCTGCTCCCCATCCCACACACTCCTGCTTCCTGGCCCGGGCATTCCCCTGTACTCAGACATATAATCTTTACAAGACCAAGGGCCTCTCCTCCCATCGATGGCCAACTAGGCCATCCTCTGCTACATATGCAACTAGAGACACAAGCTCTGGGGAGTACTGGTTAGTTCATAGTTCGTCCTATGCTATTAGGCATATGTAACTCTATTCTTAAATTTTAACTTTTAGAAATCATTCAATTTGTATCCTATTTTTGACATAAAAAAAAAAACTGAATGTTCTTGTGACTTAGCCAATTAAATATTCAATTAACAAAGCTATGACTCAGTCTCCATTTAACTGAGATTTTGTTAGTTTTCATAAGCTTTTCATCATGAGAAGGTAACAGGTAAAATGTATACTCATATTCAGTAGAAGAAAAAATGACAGGAATGGAATAAGTGTTTTAAAATTAATATAAGTGTATGTCATGTTAGTAGTGAGTCACTGGTCATAGTGAGAGAGAACTTGTTGCAATATTTCTAAGGGCTAGAGGAGAACCTACAGATGGTCTTTGGCCTCTCACAACTCTCTTCCAGGATTTCATTTGGTCTAAGGTCTTTCTCACATTTCTAAAATTTCTGAGTCATTTTTTCTTTATCTTTTTTTCATTTTTTATTTATTATTATTTTCTTTATTTAAATTTCAAATGCTATCCCGAAAATTCCCTATACCCCACCGCTGCCCCTG
>NC_034591.1:6527813-6529469 GCF_900095145.1 Mus pahari
TCTTGGTTTCTGTTAGTAAGATTCCTATATTTGCCTTTCTCCATCTTGTGATCTCTGAAGTTAGTTGTTATAGTTGTATCTGGTTGGAGCTTGTTCCTCCTGTGATTTTGTTAGCCTCTGTCAGCAGTCCTGGGAGTCCAGCTCTCTCCTGGGTCTCAGTGGTCAGATTACTCTCTGCAGGGAAACTCTCCTCTATCACTGAAGGTGCAGAGAGGCCTGGTGTTCAGATCTGCCTCCTTGCTAAAGATGTAGGCCCCAAACAGGGCCTGTCCCAGAAAGTGTGTTGCCTCTGCAGTTTATTCACTCACCTGCACAGACTAGCCACTGAGGAACCCTGGATACAATATGACTGTCTCACCCGCTCTGGCAGAGAGCCCTCACAGATTGCCACCTTTTCTCTGGTGAGGAAGATGCCCAAATTTCTGGGGTCTGAATCAAGATCTGTCCCAGAAGTTAGGTTGCTTCTGTTTGTCCTGAATCTGTGTAGCTTCTGTGGTCTACACTCTTGCTAACGCAGACTGGAGCCCAAGAGAACTGGAGCAAAGATGGCTCTCCTTCAGGCTCAGGCATTGAGACTCCTCCTGGGCAGACACCCCTCCTCAGGCAGGAAAGGTGCTGGGTTACTGGAGCCAGAAAAGGGACCCCTCCCAGAAGCTTTGTCACTTCTGCAGACCGCCCTTTTCCTGGCAGTGCACAGGAGCAAAGATGGCTCTCCTACTGGTTCAGGCCTTGAGACTGCTCCCAGGCAGACACCCCTCCTTGGGCAGGAAAGGTGCTGGATGACTGGAACCAGAAAAGGGATCTGTTTCAGGCCAGGAGACTCCTCCAGGGCAGACACCCCTCCTCGGGCAGGAAAGGTGCCAGATGACTCCATTTTTTCTTTAATAATGGTGTTGTCTATTTGTTTGAAATATCCTGACATAACATCAATTTGATAATCGCTAGTATTCAAGTATTTTCTTTTCTTCCAACACAAATATGGATGATTGAAGAATAAGTGATAGTAATATTTTAAAGACATGCTTTCAAAGCATAAACATGAAAATACAAATGTTCATCTGATGTTACAATTGTCACTTACCAATCATTGCTATGCACTTCTGTATTGATTTTTCTGAATACATAAAAGAGGACCACAGCACTAATAATGGAGATCATAGAAGAGAAGGTGATGAAACTTTTACTAGAGAAGTTTAAAGTAGGAAGAGAGTAGTTAACCGTATTAATTATACACACTCTCTTTTTTATTGAGCCTAATCCATAGATACATACTTATCAGTTGTGCATGTACTCTGTAACTGAAAATTTCACATCTTGTTTGGTAGAACCATTGTTCTGTGGCACTCTTTTATTTTTAGATTTTTCTTTTATTTTGGGATTATAGCATATTTTCATCATTTCATTCTTACCTTCTTTGGAAATATTCAATACATGCCTTGCTGGTTCAAATGTCTATTATTGATCAATCAATATAGCATTCATATATATATATATATATATATATTCCTAAATACCCCAGTTTGTATATGCATATATGTGTATACATACATAAATATAGATACCTAAGTATCCCTCACTTCATATAACTTTACTCATGGCTTTCTGACAATACACTCTCTAGTAACAGAAAGAATGATCATATTTAAAAAAATGTGA